>NC_056523.1:2003592-2018461 GCF_019175285.1 Sceloporus undulatus
GAGGACCGAATCCCCCTGCCCTACAACCCTTTCCAGGAGGGAGGATTCACCAGGCAGTTCTCCATCCTGGAAAGGTTTGTGGTTCCGATCAATCTTCCACCCCATTCTAGGCCAGATAGCTGCCTGGTAAGTCATGCAGGTCTCCCTTCTGGAAAGGGCCATGGGAGGGGGGGGGGCCTTTCTTAATTCTCATCAGGCCTTTCTCCCAGCACTATGGGTCTCACTATGATGGCAATAACTCACTCTCCTCATCCCACCTTCAAGGCCCCTCAGAAGGTGAGGGAACAGCTGAGGAGAGGCCGCACATCAGGGCTGAAGGTGGGCTGCCTGAGCTTATCAGCAACTTGCTCCCTCTCCCACTTCCTCACCTGCCTGAGTTGAGTTTTCTGCCATCATGCTGCTGGAAAACAGGTGCAACAAAGAACTGCTTTGCATCTGGGTCAAGCTTGCCTCCTTCCTCCCAGACATGCAGCGATCGGGGGAGGAAAGAGGAGTACAAGTCTCAGAGGCGTCCTGCAAGAGAAGCATGTTCACTGCCAAAGGAGGAGATGGGTGGGGAGGTGGTGAGGGGAAATGGTGCTTGGGTCGCGAGTGGGTCAGTGAAGGGGGCAGGAGGCAGAGAGAGGAAGCCCTATCACCTGTTTGACTTCCAGGCTGCAGGGGAACATGGAGCAGTCCTTTTTTGTTGGTGTGAGGCTTGAAGTAGGTGTACAGCACTGAGAGGCAAGTGTGGCCACAGAGAGGGCTTAGTGTACGCATGTCATGGGTTCACCATGGCTGATCTAGATCAAAGGAAATAATAGTGCCACTCTTTTCTGCTTTGGTCAGGCCTCACCTGGAATACTGCGTCCAGTTCTGGACACCACAACTTTAAATGGAGTTTGACAAGTTGGAATGTGTCCAAAGGAGGGCAACCAAAATGGTGAAGGGTCTGGAAAACATGCCCTATGAAGAGTGACGTAGGGAGCTGTATATTTTTAGTCTGGAGAAGAAAAGGTTAAGTGATATGATAGCCCTGTTTAAATATTTGAAGGGATGTCATATTGAGGATAGAGCTAGTTTGTTTTCTACTGTTCCAGAGAATAGGAAGACAGATTCCAGCTCAACATCAGGAAGAACCTCCTGAGAGCAAGAACTCTTTGACAGTGGAACACACTCCCTTCTTAGGAGGTTTTTAAAGAGAGGCTGGGTGGCATGGCAGAATGGGGTTGGGCTGGATGGGCCCGAGGTCTCTTCCAACTCTATGGTTCTGTGTTCCTGCATGGCAGGGGTTGGCTGGATCGCTCTTGTGGTCTCTTCCAACTCTGTCTTGTCCTGACAGTAAAGGCTGTTCAACAGTGGAATAGAATGCCTTGGAGTGTAGTGGAGCTGCCTCCTTTGGAGGTTTTGAAGCAGAGGCTGGGTGGCCTTTGTTGGGAGTGCTTTGAATGTCTTTCTTTGTGGCAGTTGTGGGGTAGAGGGGCAGTGAGAATGGAGGCTACAGAGTCCTCCAAGAGAAGAAAGAGCAGAGAGCTTATATTCCTAGAGAGTTCCCAAAGGGAGAGGAAGAGCGGAGGCCTCCGATTCCTAGAGAGTCCTTTTCCAAGGGAGAGAGAGCGGAGGCCTCCGATTCCTAGAGAGTTCTTTTCCAAGGGAGAGAGAGCGGAGGCCTCCGATTCCTAGAGAGTCCTTTTCCAAAGGCGAGAGAGCGGAGGCCTCTGATTCCTAGAGAGGCAAGCACTGTTGGGGGAGGGAGGCTGGAGGAGGATGAGGTAAGGAAGGGGGCGCCCTGAGTGGGGCTTTGTTGGAGGAGGGGGCAGCGGGGGATCCATGTCGGTTGGCAGGACCTTCCTGGGTCCTGCTTGGTATGGATTTCTTCCTCTTTCCAAGGAGGCCCTGAGAGGCTCTCTGGCACATCATATGGAAGGTTAAACGTGGTAACAGCATACTGTGCTGTTCTTGTTTTTAGGGGATATGCTTTTCACTCTTATTGATGCTTTCACACTGTTAATACTGGCTCACAGGTGAAGGAACTGAAACTGCCTTTCCTGCAGGTGACCCCATGAATTTCATAGGGTTTTATTAGGCAAGGAAGTCTTAGAGATGGTTTTGCTACTTGCTTCCACTGAAATAGAGCCTACAGCTCCTGGTATTTGTTGGTAATCTCCCATCCAAGTACTAACTAAGGCTGACCCTGCTTAACTTCCAAGATCAGATGGGATCTGGTGCCTCTAAGGTACTCTTATCAAGATAATAATTCTTAACACAACAATATATATTGATGGTGCTCTGTGAATACCTAATAGTATCTGTACTAACACAACAATGTATTCTTTTTACAGGGTGTTTGAGCAGAGCATCTCAGGGACAGAGAAGGAATGATTTTGATTCTGTTTGTAGCTTTGTTGGAATAATAAAAATACATGGATGAACCAGATTGTTGATCCTGAAGGAGGAAGAGGCCTTGATGAGACAGTGAGGAATTCTAGCAGAGGACAGGTCTCTGGTGAGGGCCTGGCCAGTTCAGACATGCAGCACCAGCGCTTCAGCCAGTTCTCCTACAAAGACAGTGATGGGCCCCGAGAGGTTTGCAGCCGACTCCACCATCTCTGCCGTCAGTGGCTGAAGCCAGAGCGACACACAAAAAATGAGATCCTGGACCTGGTGATCTTGGAGCAGTTCCTGAGCATCTTGCCCCCAGAGATGGGGAACTGGGTCAGGGAATGTGGGGCAGAGACCTGCTCCCAGGCGGTGGCCCTGGCAGAGGGTTTCCTCTTGAGTCGGGCAGAGGCAGAGAAGGAGGAGAAAGAGCAGCAGGTGAGAGCATTTCTTCCTGGGGCCAAAGTGAGGAGGATTTGGCTCTGGGTTACCTTTTTATTGCATTTCAGATGACTTTGGAAGGTACAGGGCCCCCTGAAAAGGTTCTACTGAAAACCCCAGATTGGGCTTTGATAAGGCGGACTGTGGGGAGGATCATCCTTGTGATGAAGTGGAATCACAGTCACCAAAGCATCTGAGAAGGGTGGTTCTGCTTTAAAACCTGGTTCGTGCTCCCTGTGTGCTGGTTTTTAAAAAGTCTTTTATTTGTTAAAAAAAAGATGAATAGAAAATGTACACAATAATGTCCTAAACAATATAAAGAAGTAATGTCTGTTTGTCAACCCTTCTTGCCACCTGTCCCCCCCCCATCCTAAATACATAAGCATTTTCTAAATTTTACAAGGTCTTAAATGTATTTTAGTTCAGTACTTCCGTTTGATCTGTCTTTATGTTGTAGGCTTGCATTATAACATTAACAACTTCAACACTACTCATAAATTTTATCTTTTTACAATTCCTAAAGAAATATATATCTGATTAACTACGGCTCAAAATTTTCTATAGAGTTATTTGGATCATATTTTATCACACTATGTATAAAAAGTTTTCCAACTTTCCTTATTTTTATCATAAGATTTTCCCTCATATTTTTTCTGAAGTCTTTTCCCTTTCAGCTATTTCAAACATTTTGTGTAACCAATAATCTATAGCTGGAACGTCAGCAGTTTTCCACTTTTGTGCCAAAACAATTCTTGCACATGTAATCATACACAAAATTATTTTCCATAACCTTTCCCGATCAATAATTTGCATATTATGTAACATATTTAGAAGATATAGTTCTGGAGTACATTCAAAGGAAATATTCAAGATTTCACGAATTGTGGCATCCAATCTTGTAACCACATTAATGAGCATGCTTGGTAATGTAGTTCCAATTCAGGAAGACCGCATCCACCATTCTCCTTTCTGTCAATTAGGGTTTTCCATCTTATATGGGGCTTTTTCTCCTCCCAAATGAATCTTTTAAATTCCTTATTCCATGTTATGAATGGATTATTGTTATGAATGATGGGAAGATTAGAAAACATAAAGATCAACCTGGGCAAGACTGCTATTTTAACCAAGGAGATCCTACCAAAGAACGACACTTTGTGTCTTGACCCATTTAGTAAATCTTTTTTTATTTCTTTCCATGGATTTGCGTAATTGTATTCGAACAGATCTGTATTCCTGTTGGAGATAACAGTGCCCAAATATTTGGCCTTTTTGACAATTTCACACTGAGTTTTCCCATATATATGGAGTTTTCTTCCATTGAGGTCATATTTTTTTTGGTTATGATTACAGACTTATGCCTATTTAGTTTGAATCCAGTAAGAGTTCTAAATTTTTTGAGCGTTGACATTAATTTTTCAATACTTTCCAGTGGATTGACCAAAAAGATTATTAAATCATCCGCATATGCTCTTAATTTTGAACTCAGAATCTCTTATTCTTGTCCCCTTGATATGAACATCTTGTCTTATATTGTTATTTAAAAGCTCCATAATTACTAAAAATAGCAACAGTGACATGGGGCATCCCTGTCTGACCTCACATTGAATAGGAAATTCCGTATATATGCTTTTGATGCATTCCAGAAACTTTTCCCCAAGGTTTTCGAATAAAGTGTCAGGCTTCCCTGCTGGCTCTGCTACACAACCTGACTTTCCCTCTTGCTGACTCCAGTGGCCGATTCTGGCCCTGATCTGTTCAGCAGGAGAATAGGCTCCCACCCACTCCAGCCAGTTCTTGCTCCAAGGAGTGACACACTTTTACCGTTGCTGACTTTTTTCATGTTATTTTTATTCCAAAGCCAACACAACAAATTACCGACAACAGTGTTGTGGCCACAGAATGTACAGAGAGGCATATTTATACAGTAGCAATAGGTTTTCATGTTTTTTTCTCCATGTGTCTATCACAGTTCTTCCTTTTACACACACACACACACACACACACACGTATATAAAACCATGTATATGCATGTATATAAAACCAGATACATGAGGAGACTTCCATTGTAAGTTAAAGCAGAGTTTTCCAGCACTTCAAATGTTCTTGCTGTGGGCTCCATGAAATTGTTTGTGTTCCAAAATAACGTTTACTATGTATACTGTATTCTACCTTTTTGAATTCTACCTTATTTTCTAAACCACTTTTTTAAGGAGGGCTTATGAGCTTCTGAGTTTCCCCTGATTTGGCTGTGGGTGGATGTCTCATACTGCACAAGCCCAACGACCTTTGCAGTTTTCCCATCCTCCTCTGAATTCCATGTCTTGAATCCTGACTGCTGTTTCAGGTCAAGAATCTCTTGGTAGAAGTTCTGTCTGAATTTCCTGTGGCTGAGAAGGCTCCATTCGGCCCCAGGCAGAGTCCCCAGTGGAGGGCAATCAAGAAGACATGCGATGGAGGGGTCCCATATCAAGGTAAGGATGTGTCTTCGTTGTTGTGTGCCTTCGAGTCATTTCCAACTTAAGGCAATCTAAGGCAAAACTATCACAGGTTTTTTTTGGTAAAATTTGTTTAGAGGAGGTTTCCTCTTGCATTCCTCTGAGGCTGAGAGTTTATGACATGCCCAAGGTCACCCAGGGAGTTTCAGTGACAGAGCAGGGATTTGCACTTGATCTCTAGAGTCACAGTCCAGTACTGAAACTACTACAGAACATAGGCTCTAATTTCCCCCATGGAAGCTAATGGATTTTTTGATCTGATGGGGAACATTCATATTCGGTTCATGGTTGTGGAAGTGTATACATAGTTGCTGGGCTTCCAGATACATTGGCTGCAGAAAGACTGCCATTCTTTACCTGTGATGTTTAGCAGGTTCAGTACATACCTCCACAAACAAAGAGTTAAGTTCTTCACCCTTGATGTAGGATCTTGGCTGCTTTGTGTTTATGTGCATATACAGTCGACCCTTGACTTTTGCGGGAGTTGGGGGCACAAGACCCCCGCAAAAGTGAAAAATTCACAAATAAGGCATGGGAGGGGCGAGAGCAGTGTGTGTGTGCATACACCTCTTGCCTCTTTTCCGATGCCACAGAGAGCTCAGGCAAGCTCTGCGAGACAGCGGAAAGGAGGTGGAGGACTCATGCGCGTGCTTCTCTTGCCCCTCCTTCGATGCCACAGACAGTTGCCTTGGAGGACGGTTGAGAGCAGTGCACATGCACCCTACCGGCTGCTCGCTCCCTCCTGGGCTTCCCCCCTGCCCCAAAGGGGAAAGCCCAGGAGGGAAGAGGGGAAATGTGTGCACACACGGCAAATACTATATATTTATTAGTATTTTAAAGATTTTACAGAAACAAACAGAACCAGCAAAGACTGCATCTAAGAATCAGTACAAGGAGGTGCTTTGAATTTGTTACCGGATTATCCAGCTAAAAAATCTCCAGCTGACACAACAACAACAACTATAATATCCTTCCCAAAAGCAGAATGTGAGGAAGTTTTGCTTTTTCATTTGCTTAACTAATGAACTTTCACTATATTGCATATAATTTGAAGTGGTCTTGCTTTTCTCTGTTGGGCAATTCAGGTTTCCTAAGGAAACAAAAATATTTAAATATTAAAAATATCAAAGCCATCAGAGTAGCAGAAACATGTCCTTGTCTAACAATGCTTCTCTGAAAACTGAGACTGACTGAAAAACAACACAAGAAGCTTACAGTTTAAACAAAAGTTTACTAATCGCTTGAATCTACATATGCACAGAGGCTATATTCTAACCTGTCTATCTAACCTTGAAATTAGAGAGAGGAGGAAGATCAGGAGCCCAACAGGGCAGGAGAAAATCTTTGTGTGAGAGAGAACTTCCCAAAAAGGAGAGTGGCCAGAATCACATGCTTTGTTGACCAGTTTGCAAAGTTATTGCCCTGTGATTCACTAGGAGCAAATGAGATGTTTGAATGAGGGGAGACAGCAGGATTTGCATGCAGGAAAATCTGTCTAAGCAGGGGAAGAAAGAATGCACAAATCTTCAAACAGTCCCTAGCAAGATTGTTCCAGAGCTTTGTGTTCTTATCTATATCTGGTCTTTGCTCCTCTCAACTCAAGGCCATTTTATCCTCACAACAACAACCTTGCGAGTTAGGTCATTATATGTGAGAGAGAGTAGGTGGTTGAGGTCCCCCAGTGGGTTTTGTAGAACTAGATTTTCCCAAGGCTCTGTCTGATATCATAACCCCTGCATCACTATTTGTTGTTGTTAGGTGCCTTTAGGTCATTCTGACTTATGGCAACTCTAATTTGAACCTGGAAGACAGCATGGTGTAGTGGTTTGAACATTGGACTACAGATCTGGAGACCAGTGTTTGAATCCCTACTCCACTGTATCTTTTACTGAGTTGTGCTACTGCCTCCTGGGAGCTTCTTTGTTTATAGTGGGATATTTTGCCTGAAGTTCTTGCACCATTGCACATTCCACTGTCCATTCAGTCATACATCTGGTGTAAACATTGCCATTCAACCCAAGTGTTGCACAGCATAGGAATTCCCTTTTCTTTTAACATTTACATGAAACCGCTGGGAGAGATCATCCGGAGGCATGGGGCGTGGGGTTATCAGTACGCTGATGACACCCAAATACTCTTCTCTATGTCTCCGACTGATTCAGTGACCAAGGATGGCATCTCTCCTCTCGTTGCCTGTCTGGAGTCGGTAATGGGCTGGATGAGGGAAAACAGACTCAGACTGAATCCAGAGAAAACGGAAGTGCTTGTGATAGGCTCCCCTGGCCCAGGGATGGCGGTATTTCCACCTGTCCTGAATGGGATCACGCTTCCTGTGAAGGACTCGGTACGCAGTCTGGGGGTGTTTCTTGATTCGTCACTCCACCTTACCTCTCAGGTGGACGCGACGGTCAGGAGTACCTGTTATCAGCTTCGGCTGATACGCCAGCTGCATCCCTACCTGAGCCGGGAGGACCTTGAAACAGTAGTACATGCTCTGGTAACCTCTCGTTTGGATTTCTGCAATGCGCTCTACATGGGGCAACCCTTGTACCATACCCGGAAGCTGCAATTGGTGCAGAATATGGCGGCTAGACTGGTCACTAATGTATCTAGGACCAGTCACATAACACCGGTCTTAAAAGACCTTCACTGGCTGCCCATTCGCTTCTGGGTGCAATACAAGGTGTTGGTTATTACCTATAAAGCCCTAAATTGCTTGGGCCCAGGGTACTTGGAGGACCGCCTCTCCCCATACAATCCGCCCCGCACACTCAGATCAGCCGGGAAGCAAATGCTAAGAGTTCCGGAGGCTAGATTGGCTATTACCACCAGGAGGGCCTTTTCTACCTCGGCCCCCAAGCTCTGGAACTCACTCCCCGGCGAGCTCCGCTCGGCCACCTCCTTAGACCAATTTAAGAAGGGGCTGAAAACACACTTTTTCGAGCAGGCATACCCCTGACTCCTGAATGCTCTCCCTCCCCTCCTGACAGCATTGTTGAGCTGGCATGAGATATGTTTATTGCTAATTTGTATATGGGGGCTTTTAATATATTCATGTTTTTAATATTTATATTATAAGTTGTATATGTTGTTAAACCGCTTTGATCAATGGAAAAGTGGTATATAAATTATTATTATTAGTAGTAGTAGTAGTATTATTATTATTCCACATGTGGTTATTGATTTTAAGTATCCTTAATGTACATGGCACATTGTGTTGCCTGTATGTTTCTTTTCAGAGCTGGTTTTCGCTCTCTGGCACTCAAGTTCCTCATTACAGTACTTCCCACTCTTTCTCCATTGTCTGTACAACAATCACTCTGTGAGGTAGGTCAGGCTCAAAGAGAGCAGGGGCCCAAGATTGGCCAATGACTTCCAGGGCTCAGTGGAGGCTAGAACTGGATTTTCCCCAGGCCCAGTCCAGCACTTGAATCATTTGCTGTGACTTAAAGCGTTCTTGTGACCCAAGACTTCCGATAGACTATAGATATACCTCAGTGAACAAATGCTATGGGTTCCAGGCCATTCCTTCTTTAACAGACAATTTGGTACCAGAGAACAAATCACATGGGAAGAATAGGGGTGAGTTCCTGAACTACAAAAGAAGAAGAAGAAGAAGAGGCCCACATGTTGCATCACACGTTTGAGCCAAAACTAACAATATGCACATGTGGAATTTTGAAAGACTGTATGTGCGTGTGGGTGTTTGCAGGGTGGTGATGTCCCTGTGAGCTGTTGGAAAGATAAACCACTCCTTCTGAGGACTCTCAAGAGGGGATGCATCTTTATTTTTTGTGGGTTTTTGGAGGGCTATGTGGCCCTGTTCTGGAAGAGAGAATGCAGCCATAGATGCTGGTGAAAAGTCAATAATAAACTCTTCCAGAACATGGCAATACCATCTGAAAAACTCACAAAACACTATGGATGCCAGCTGTGAAAGCCTTCAACTCCACATCTTTGTTTTGCCTGATGAATACTTTGGGGGTGGAGGGGCTCAAAAACAACCTTGAGGTTCACCTGTGGCACCTGGATGGCACTTTACCAACTTCCAATTGACTCATTTACCACTCCCCAATAACATAACACACCTTTTGTTAATGACACCCATACAAACACATTGAGGGGAATGGGTGAAGATCTTCTCAGTAGATAGTCTCCCCCTCAAAAGACTCTACTATTACTCAGCTAAGAATGGAACTGGCAGCTGCCCAGTCATTTCCTCCTTTTTCAAACAGGGAGAAATGGTTTCTATGGGGGATTGACTCTGTGTATATGGGAACATTTTTTTTAAAAAGTCGCAAATTAAAAACTATACTGGAACAGTATAAATGTTACCTATAAAATAATTGAACAATCTGTAAAGTTACCAAAAATTAAAGTTCATTAAAAGATTATATGCAAACCAATAAAAAGAGCACGGCACACCATTGAGAACCCATCACAGTTAATTTCTAATCTAAGAGCTTGTCAGAATAAGAATGTTTCTCCTTGCCAGCAGAAAGACAACAAGGAAGGAACCATCCTAACCTCCAAAGGCGGGAGTTTCAGAATCTGGGAGAAGCCACTTAGAAGGCCCCGTTTCTCATGTTTCCACGAAATAAGCCTGAGAAGGTAGTGGGACAGACTACTGTTCACTGAGGTATCTCCTGAAACAAGGGGTGTTAAATCAGCCATGACTAAATGGTCTCATTGACTCTGATAGGTCTACTCTAAGCAGGAGTGAAGGGAAAAATAGCAAGAGGTGAAAAGAAAGAATTCCCTTCTTTCTCACAGAGAAGAATTATTTTCATCCCCTCACTGCTTTTTCTTTCATTATACTCATACAAAAACTACTATAAATCACCTAAAGTCCATAGGCTGAGGTTATATTGAAATGGAGCAAGAATAATTCAGAAACTTTCTGGTCAAGGTCTTTTCTTGGGGTCACACAGCGTAAGTCTACACATGAGGGGTTACACATTGATTGTGCTGTGCAACCCTTGTGTTGAATGGCAACACTGCACAACTGAACCAAGACACCAAGTGTGCCGCTGAATGCAGGACCAAGTGCACATGGGCATCCATATGGCTCTGCATACACACGCAACTCCACTTCTGCAATGTTGGACTGCATGCAGACATTCTGCACTAGACCAAACTGTTCCACACATTCTGTATACAGACTTAAGGCACCAGGAGGAATCCATCCTCCATTTGCTTTTATTTTCCTGACTTTTTGTATGGATGATTTCTTGATAATAATTTAATAATAATTTGTTTTATTTATATACCGCTATTCCAAAGATCATAGCGGTGAACAGCAAGTAAGCTAATTAGCAAGTAAGCTGATGAGAGAAACAGGAGCTCTCTCACCTTCCTTCTCTGGTTCCCTTGAGACCTTTTTGCAAAATCCAAACTAATGGCAACAGTAGGCTCTACAGCAGCTCTTTCGATTTCACCTCAAAAAAGAATGGATGTGGATACCATTGTGCTGCCAGTGGGGGAGAGAAAGGAGGGCAAAGGAGGCCATTTCTGAAGTTTCACACCCATTGCCTGCAAAACCTTGAGGGAAGATGTTTCTGTTTCCTTCACTGCCTATAGTTTATTTTCTTTGGACTGGGATGACAACAAATCAGGAAGGGGTGCTGGGAGTTGTATTCCACCAACTCTAGGGAGACCACAGGATACCTACTCCTGCCTTAGGATTAAATCTTGTGGTTAATATCCTAGCTAGAGAGGAGTTTCTTTTTATCATAAATAAAGAAGAAACCAAACAGAAAATTGGTTGAATTAGAGACCTCCAAGAGCCCCTGTTATGAACAGGCTCAACCAAGTCTTGCAAATAGAACATTTTGACTTCCTTGAGTCAATCTACCTTTAGTATGCTTTTCTCTTTTCTTGCTGCCTTCCATTTTACTGGCTATAATTATATTTTCAATGACTCATGTCTTCTCACCATGTGCCCAAATTATGATATTCTCAATTTATGTATTGTGTCTTTTAGGGAAAATTTAGGCTTGGTTTGCTCTCAGAGCCATTTATTGTCTTTTCAGCAGTCCATAGAAGACTGTATAAACGTGTGCTGATGTAAAACACATCCATTTCTACCATTTGCAGGTGTGCAAACATCCAAGATAATCTTCAAACATAGGGAGAGAGGAGAACATACAATGAATTCCTACTCCATGGAAGAAAATGCAGGAGAGAAGACCTTGGAACAGGTTACCATTTACCCCTTCCTACTTCGTGATGGAGCCATTGGGAGTTTGTCAGTCTGGGATGCAGTGGGTGGTCATTCTTGGTCCTTCAGTACCTCATTCAATTAGGGCTCCCTGTCGTCTTGTCCTTGTCTCCCCTTCCAGCCCATCAGAACCAGAGTTGGTGGTGGCAATGGTGGCCTCTTAGAGTGTCCATCAGGAGGACTTACTCTGTTCCTCCATTAGCATTAAACCCATGGCTTTTAGACAGGGTTGGCCCACCATTTTGCTCTAGGGAGGCATATTACTCAGGTACCTGGTTTGGAGCCATTATGAAAGGAAGCAATTCCTAAGGATTTAGTGTGTGGGTTCCATATTTTTATTGTCAAGGATGGGAAAAGGCTTTTTTGGTGGTCTCTGTCTTATTTGGTAAAAGAACCTGACCATACTGGCTGGAAATCCAAAGCATTTGGTAATTGGGTGAGGCTGCCCTAGACTTATGCCAATTAGTAATGTAGATTGGGAAAATCTACATGGACGAGTTTCCATGTGCTAAAGAAAATCTCCCTTCGCACAAGAAATCTAGATAATAATAATAATAATATGTATTTATTTCTGTTCTGCTTTTTCACAAAGGAACCAAAGCTGATTCCAACAGTATAAATAAAACGTCAAATAATTAAAAATTACAATTAAAAAACCCCCAAACCTGACCCCTCCCTCAATCATAAAAACAGTGATCAACCCCTAAAAAAGATTAAACATCAAAAAATTTAAAACTGTCCAATATGAACACACTAAAATTTTGGGCAGATTAGTGCTAGAAATGAGTCTTCCACTTGAGGAGGACAGGGGTGATGGTATCAATTTTGATATCAGTATCAATAGAGGGGGAGGTATCTGCCAGAAGAGATCTGTCTTAATAGCCTTTTTAAAGGCTTCCAAGGTGGTAATATGGTGGATTTCATCCGGCAGGTCGTTCCAGAGCCTGGGATCAGCTGATGAGAAGGTCCTGTAGGTCACTGTTGAAAGTCTGGCCTTCTAAGGTTGTAGCAGATTCCTCCCAGACGACCAAAGTGTGTGGGGACGATTGTATGGAAGGAGGTGCTCCCGCAAGTAGTCATGACCCAAGCCATGTAGGGCTTTAAAGGTTTGAACCAACACCTTGTACCTTGCCCGGAAACTGATAGGCAGCCAGTGGAGAGATTTTAATACCGGTGTAATGTGGGCATATTCTGTACCAAATGAAGTTTCCGAACTTGGCACAAGGGTAGCCCCATGTAGAGTGCGCTAAAGAAATTGAGCCGAGAAGTGACCAGTGCATGTACTACTGTTTCAAAGTCTCCCTGCTCCAGGAAGGGGCGCAGTTGGCGTATCAGCCTAAGCTGATAACAAGTTTTCCTGACCGTCGCATCCACCTGAGCCGTCAGATGAAGTGATGAATCCAGGTGCACTCCCAAACTGCAACAGAGTCCTTCAGGGGAAGTGTGACCCCATCCAGAACTGGCTGGCATAATCATTCCTGGATTAGGGGTCCCCATTACGAGTACCTCCGTCTTACCTGGATTCAATTTTAGTTTGTTTTCCCTCATCCAGTCCATTACTGCATTAAGACAGGCATTCAGAGGAGAGACGCCATCCTTAGTCACTGCATCAGTCTGAGACATAGAGAAATATATTTGGGTGTCATCAGTGTACTAATAACACCCCGCCCCATGTCTCCAGATGATCTCACCCAGTGGCTTCATGTAAATGTTGAACAGCATTGGGGACAGAATCTCGCCTTGATGGACGCCTGACTTGAGTTCTCTCTTGGCCGAATAACTGTCCCCAAGCGACATCATCTGGAACCTACCCAAGAGGTAGGAACAGAACCACTGCAAAGCAGAGCCTCCGATTCCCAGCTCTCCCTGGCGTTCCAGAAGGATACCATGGTCAATAGTATCGAAGGTCACTGAGTGGTCCTGTTGATGCTCAGACGGAGATCATCGACTAAGGCGACCGTGGCTGTCTCAACTCCATAATCCAGCCTAAATGCGGTTTGAAATTGATCTGGAAAATCCATTTCTTCCAAGACTGTTTGGAGTTGAATGGCGTCTGCCCTCTCAATTACCTTGCCTAAGAATGGTAAAAACGAAACTGGCTTGTAATTGTTTCTGTTCAGGGGGTCAAGGAAAGGCTTTTTTAGAAGTGGTTTAACCACTACCTCTTTAAGGCAAGATGGAAGACAGCCTTCCCTGAAAGATGCATTAATTATATATTTTAGCATCATCTTGATGGTATCTCCACCCTGGACGGCCAGCCAAGACGGGCAAGAATTGAGTGAGCAGGTCGTCTTTTTCATACTACCAAGGAGCCTGTCCACATCCTTGGTACTAACTGACTCAAATTGATCCAGAATAACAGTATAGGCGGAGGCGCTGGATACCTCTTCTGTTGTCTCTGTTGTAAGGCCTGCATTCAAATTGGCTCTTATCAGAGAGATTTTGTCTGTGAAGTAGTTATTAAAAGCATCACAGCAGGCTTTTGTAGGTTCTGATAAAGAGCTGAGATTGGGGGGATAATCAAGGACTCAGATCATAGCCATGTCTTTCCCCTCATGCCCTTTTCTTGAAGATCCATGGAGTTAAGGAAAGAGATAGAATATTCAAACATTTCCCAGTCTATTGGCATTCTGAGGTGATCAAATAATATTTGGAATGTACCATGTGCTTTTCTCCCCTTTTGCTTAGTCACTCTCTGAATGAGTATTATTTTCTATTGAAGGTGACCTTTGAAGATATCACTGTGTACTTCACAAAGGAGGAGTGGGAACTGTTGGATCGGAACCAGAGATTTTTGTATACTGAGGTGATGATGGAAAACTATAAGAATATGTCCTACCTGGGTAAGGGACTTGAACCCCTTGCCCTTTGTGTAGAGATGGATGGTCCTTTCATACTACATTGTCATAGCTCCAAAAGTGCTCAGAAACTTTAGTTGGCCCAAAGACCTGAAGCCAGGTTGTTAACTGGAGCTGGCTGCAGGAAGCATACAACTCCCTTTATTGTGACATTGGGTGCCAGTCTGGTTCTGGGCATAATTCAAAGGGCTGATTTTGACCTATAAAACCCTACGCAGCTTGGGTCCAGGTGATTTGAAGGACCGTATCCCTCTTTACAAGCCCCCTGTAGTGTTGAGATCATTGGGAGAGGCCCTTCTCTCTGTTCTACTACTCTCTCAGGCTTGTTTGGTGGGAACAAAAGAGCACCTTCTCAGTGGCTGCTCCCATGCTTTCAAACTCCCTCCTTAAAGAGGCCAGCATGGCTCTATCCCTGCTATCTTTTCAGCAGCAGATAAAGACATTTTATACTGTAAGACCTTTTCAAGCTGTTACGGGCTTCGATTTAAATACCCCCC
>NC_056523.1:2023461-2064264 GCF_019175285.1 Sceloporus undulatus
CACAGGAGAGAATCCATACAAATGCCAGGAGTGTGGGAAATGTTTTGCTTGCAGTTCAGCCCTCGCCACTCATCACAGAGTCCACACAGGAGAGAAACCATACAAATGTCAGCACTGCGGGAAATGCTTTGCTCACAAGTCAACCATTCTGACTCATCAGAGAGTCCACACAGGAGAGAAACCATACAAATGCCAGCAGTGTGGGAAATGCTTTGCCCAGAAGTCAGCCCTGCTGCTTCATCAGCAAATCCACGCAGGAGAGAAACTATACAAATGCTAGCATTGTGGGAAATGTTTTGCTCACAAGTCAATCACCAGAGAGTCCACATTGGAGAAAAAACATACAAATGTCAGCACTATGGGAAGTGTTTTTCTCAGGAATCATCCCTTTTCACTCATCAGAGTGGAAAATGTTTTACTGAGAACTACAGTGGAAAAACTTTACCTTGCATTTCACACCTGGTGAGTCATCAGTGTGTGCACAGGCGAGAAACTACAAATGCCAGCTGTGTGAAAAATGTTTTGCTCACAGATCAGCCCTTTTGACTCAATAGAGAATCTATACACGAAAGAAACTGTACAAGTGCCAGCCGTGTGAGAAATGTTTTTCTGACAAGTCTTCTGTTATGGCTCATCAGAGAATCCACATAACAGAGAAACCATTAAAGTGCCAGAAGTGTGGGAAACATTTTGCTCTGGATTTAACCCTTTTGAGGCATCAGAAAGTTCACACAAGATAAAAGGAATATGTGAAATCCTCATTGTTTGGAGAGAGGGAGCATCTGATTCTGTTTTATAAATCTATTGTAACCTCATTAGATGTTTCCCCCCCAAATCATGTGATTTCAAAATATCTTGCAGTTATATGTTCATACAGTTAACCTTGGATTTATTTGAAGCATTCGGTTTTCTTGGCAGTTCATCCAGTATCTATGACACATTGCATCAATTACGGAGAGTCAGTATTTTTATTCATGAGGTACTCCCCAACTCATCTGATTCTGACCATTGCTGCATCCATCCTACAGGACTCAATAGCTCCTGCAGCACATGGGATTGGCAAGTGTATTCAGGTGCTTACCAAATAAACCAAGTTTCTACTGTCACTGGTCTGAGCTGAAGAACAGCTAGTCTAGGGCCAGTACTTATACTCAAAATATCACTAGAGGGGGGGCAGATATCAAGGGTTGACAGGATTAAGTAGTTTGGGATCGATTTTCAAGATGGGATAGAAAGGAGCAAAAGGGATTAGTATGCAGGATCGCCAATGTATTATTTAGTATTCTCAACCCCAGCTCCTTTGTCCAGGGCCCCCTTCACTTCCCCCTATGCATGTCTCATCCAATCTAGGTGGGTCTACAGGCAACTCCTGGTGCTAGCTTCTTTATGCAGGGATTTAGGTTGGCAATGCCTGCATGGCGGCATCTGCAGCGAGGACATGAAAGGGTCACCCAGCCTGTGTACATTATTACAATTTTGATATAAAATACAGTACACCCTCCTCTTATGCGGGGGATCCGTTCCAGACACACACACCCAGCGTAAGGGAAAAAAAGTGGATGCTCAAATGAATGGGGTGAGTGCCAGTGGCAGCAGCGCACAGTGTGCGCATGCCATTGTTTCCTTCCGGCACACACATCCCTTACTTCTGTTGAGGCTTCTAGCATATGCTGGATTCCATGTAAAATGCGCCTACATATAACGCGGGCGCACTGTATGAGGAGTGAATTGGGGTCAAAGCTTGGGGTAACGCATCCATATAATAATAATAATAATAATAATAATAATAATAATAAATTTTATTTGTATTTTCCCACCTCTCCCAATGGATCGAAGTGGGATTACAGCCATAAAATTACCTTACAATAACAGTAGTATCTAAGATGCATATTATAAAAGCAGTAAAATTATCTAAAAATTACATGACAACAGTAAAACAATAAGAACATCATTTCAATATTCTATTATGACCAAAGTGGGATTTTGAGGGTTCTTTTTGCCACATTTTGAAGCATTTTTTAATTATTATGAATGGAATATTTAGAAAGATTGCAGCACATTGATTTTGATTATAGAAATTCTGACTAGTAATGACAAATGTAATTTTGTCCATAATTTGAATTTTTAAAAATTTCTTTCCATGTTCTGTTATAATTGTTTCCATAAAGGTCTGTGTTTCTTTTTGTTAAATGAATACCTAGATATTTAATTAACCCCTCCCCCATTTTAAATCCTGATATTGTCCTTAATCTTTAATTCTTCTTCTTCTGTCGTGGATATATTCTCTGTTAAGAATGTCATTTTGTCATACTTCACTTTGAAACCTGCATGTTTCCCAAAATTTTGAAGTGTATGGAGTAGTTTTTTTTCCTTTTTTACTATTTATTGGATCTTTCATGTTAATCGCTTCCTCTCAACTAACAGTATATATCCCCCACTCTCTTCCATGCCAGCAATCTGCTGGCAAAATGTCAGGAATAAACTCTTCTAGAACATAGCCTCAAAGCCTGAAAAACCCACAAAAAAAATGGATGCCGGCCGTGAAAGCCTTCGACGTCACGTTCTCTGCGGTATTTTCTAAAAAGTAATGTTTCAAGGTTTCTTCGCTCTTCTGATTATGTATTCTTTTTGGGCAGGCCTTCTCTCAATGTCCAAGTGAAATTACAATCTTCCCGCACCATGCCAGCATTAGAATCAGTGGGACTTGAGGTCCTGCGTTTTTTCGCATACGTGGTGGGTCCCTTCCCCCCCTTTTAAAACAAAATCAGGGTGTGATTCTTATCATTGGTTTGAATACTTTTTCAACCAATTCTTCTTTTGATGTCGCTTAATTGCAGAAATTATGAGGCAATGAAATTCGTCCTGAGGTCAGATCAACCGGCACCTTTCCATTCCCAATTTCCAGCAATTGATGTGAGAATATTTCAGCTGATCAATCGTTTTGCAGTGAACACGCATATTTGTAGTTAATTTTAATGTCTTTACGTGTCGCCAGAAAGTGGAATATTTCAGGCAAGCATTTATTTTGTCTGCTGCTTTTGATTGAGGAATTACAGGTAATGTTTGCCTGAAATCTCCTGCAAACAATATGAATGTTTTCCCAAATGGTCTGCTGTTTCCACGCAAATCTTGTAATGATCAGTGTTGCTGTTACGTCAAAGGCTGATTTTTTTAAAAACATATTTTTACCTGTCATAGGTAGGACATCTATATAATAGTAGGTATATAAAAACATGTGTGTATTAGAATGGAATGTTGTGCCAAAATTTCAAAGCAATCGGTGAAGAACCTTCGGAGAATTAAGATTTTGAAAAAACGAACATTTACATTTTTATTTACATAGATGACAACTGCAGCATGTATATTGTATGCTAGTAGATGGAAGAAAAATGAGTGTCTGGATAGCAAAGAATGGTTATACAAATTGTTGGATTATGTTGAAATAGACAAGTTTGCTTGTATATTGAGAGGGAAATTTTGGGAGAAATGTAGACTGGGAGCCTTTCATAATTTTCTTACAAAAAGAATGGGGAGAAGAAGTTGTTTTAGAGTTACTATAAACCAGGAGGCTGTAAGTATGCAAAGTAAGAAAGGGTGAGATTGATATTGCAAAGGGGGGGGGTTTCGAGCAAAAATGGGGGTGAGAAAGCTTATGATTAACGAGTGAAAAGATATGTAAAGGCAATGAGAAACCAAGCCAAGATGGAGTCATCTTTCTTTGTTTTACTGTTTTAGTGTTATTTTAGTCATTAGTTAGAAGCGTTATCTGGTGTTGTGTCATGTGGGGGTAAGGCAATGTTGATGTGATGTAATGTAGTGTAGTGTAGTGTGATGTGTTATGTGGGACAATGTACTGTTGATTCGTAATGTATTGTCTTCTCTGTCTATTAGATAAATTATTGTATAGATTTTAGTGAGTACATTTTTAAAAAATTAAAAAAAGATGACCCAAACAGCCTCATATCAACACATCAACACAAGGAAAGGTTTAGGAACACATCATTAAAGGGACAGTCTGTAAGCATTTAGAAAGGAATACAATGGTAACCAAAAGTCAACATGGGTTTCTGGGAGAAAAGTCATGCCAGACTAATCTTCTCTCTTGTAGCACCTTCTAATTTAAAGAAAGAAGTGGCAACATGAGCTTTCGTAGACTTATGTCTACTTATTCAGATGCATCTGAAAACTCATGTTGCCAGTTCTTTCAGTTACTCTCAATGGTGCTAGAAGATCTCTTTATATGTTGATTTTACAGACTAGCACAGCTCTGTCTTTGAACAGAAGGTCTGTGAACTTTAGAAAAGAATGCCATAATTACACAAAGTCAACATGGCTGTCTTATAAACAAGCCACACCAAACTAATCTGATCTGGTTTTTTAAAATAAAAGTACCATGAAGGGAATGCTGTTGATATGACACATCTTGACTTCATGATATTCTTGCAAAGAAGCTAGTAAAATGTGAGCTAGGAAATGCAACTGTTAGGTGGATTTGCAATTGGTTGACCAGCCCCAGCCCAAAGGGTGCTCAGCAATGGCTCCGCTTCTTCATCCTGGAGAGAAATGACCAGCGAAGGATCTGGAAACCATGAAGCCCTATGAGGAACAACTTAGGGATCTGGGGATGTTTAGTCTGGAGAAGAGAAGGTTAAGGGGTGATATGATAGCCCTGTTTCAATCCTTAAAAGATGCCTTATTGAGGGGGAGCAAGCTTGTTTTCTGCTCCTCCAGAGAACAGGATTTGGAACAATGGATGCAAGCTCCAGGAAAAGAGATTCCGCCTCAACATTAGGAGGAACTTCCTGACAGTAAGGGCTGTTCGACTGTGGAACAAACTCCCTCGGAGGGTAATAGAGTCTCCTTCCTTGGAGGTCTTTAAACAGAGGCTGGATGGCCATCTGTCAGGGATGCTTTGATTGAGAGTTCCTGCATGGCAGAATGGGGTTGGTCTGGATGGCCCTAGTGGTCTCTTCCAACCCTACGATTCTAAGACTCATAGATCCCTTTCACATGTAGTCTTGTTAAGCAGTACATTTCTCCTCAGTGAAGATCATTTTGTTAGCTTGGCCCAGCTTTATAATTTATTAGAGTCTAGGTGGTTCCCATACTGCCAATTTATGGAAAGATTTAGAATAGATTAAAAAAAAAGTGTGGAATTGGATCAGAAAATACATAACTAGGCGACGTCATTAAGAAAAAAGAAAAGACAGGTAGAATATCGAGATTGTATAAAATTTGTTTAAAATTGGAACTGGAATCGGAACAAATCAAACACTATGATAAGTTGGGCGAGAGATATAGGGCATGTTATAGAACTAGAAAAGTGGGAAACTGCTTGGGGTAAAGATGCTAAATTCACAACATGTGTTGATATAAAAGAGAACTTACTGAAAATGATAAACCGATGGTATCTGAGGGAAAATTATAAGAATAATAAGGCCAAATGTTGGAAATGCAATGAGGGCATCTGCAATTTTATCCATATGTGGTGGACTTGCCCCAAAGTCAAAAAATGCTGGAAAGAGGTGCATAGGACCATTCAAGAAATGTATAATATCAGAATTAGTATGGAACCTGAGCTCTTTCTCTTAAATATGGTGGGCATTCAAGAATTAAGGAAACACCTTAAACAAGTATTGATCCTGCTTACTTCAGCTAGAATGTCATTAGCCCAGTGCTGGCGCATGGATGAAACACCAACAATTGATACATGGTTTCAAAAACCTTTAATAATAATAGAAATGGGTAAAATTACCATGGACTTAAAGGACAGAACCACTGCTGGAAAACAAACATGGGAGCCGTTTATGAACTATTGTAAAAAAAGATGGTGTCTGTGAACTATGGAAAGCAATACAACCTTAATATAACCAAATAACCTTAATAGTGGTTATTAAGGATGTGTGGATAGTCCTTTTTTTTTGTATAGAGTAGTCAGAAGAGAAGAGAAGGAGCAACTTGTTAACAAACACAAAACATAAAGCAAACGGAGTATGTAGCTAAAAATCACTGTGTCAGAGGTGCGTGGATATGTAGTGCTATAAAAGTGTCAGTCGTATATAATGCAGTTATAAGGGTGGGGGGAGGGAGGGGGGATAACGAATATTAACAGACAGAATGGGAAAGATGTATACTTTTGGTTTTATTTGTTGGATAACTGAATAAAGAACATTTAAAAAAAGAATCTTGGGATAAACTATATATCCCAGTGGGGCAGTCAAAGGGGATGGTGTCCAAGGGCCTGTGACTATCATTCCTCCAGCGCAGAGGCCCCTCCTGAGCAGTGCTGCCAACAAGACTGGAAGATATTTCCCCACACATCTGACCCAAACACACTGAATCCCCCCACATCACACCAAATATTCAGTCAAAATCCCCGGAAAGTCCCCATAATGTTAAAATGGAGGATCTTTTGCAAATAAACGTAACCTTAATTGAATAAAAATGATTGTAACTTATTTCAACTCTCAAAATTACCATTAAAACCAACCAAAGACTCTTTCAGTCCTTCTAATACTTTTAAGATGTTTATTTTGGCATGAAGGGGGTCCAGGAAGCTTTGTGCCAAATAGAAACGTGTTTGGCTGCAGCTGCACTGCAGAAATAATCCAGTTTGGCACCCCTTTAACTGCCCTGGCTCAGTGCTAGGGAATGCTGGGAATTCTAGTTTTGTGAGACATTTAACCTTCTCTCTCAGCAAACTCTGGTGTGACAACAAACTACAGTTCCCAGGATTTCATAGCACTGGGCCATGGCAGTTAAAACGGTATGAAACTGGATTGCCTCTGGAGTGAAGATGCAGCCTGAGTTGGGTCCAAGACACACTGCAGAAATAATCCAGTTTGAGACTGCTTTAACTGCCCTGGCTCAGGGGACCCTGGGAATGGTAGTTTTGTGAGACATTGAGCCTTTTCTATCAGAAAGAGCTCTGGGGCCACAACAAACTACAATTCCCAGGAATCCCTAGCACTGAGCCAGGAGAGTTGGCTGAGCTTTTCCTGAGGGCGGGGGGGGGCGACCACTGCCCTCTCTCTGATTGGTTGCTCTGTAGCCTGGGGTTGAGAGACTAGAGAGCTTTATCTGAGGGCGGAGGCGGTGACCACTCTCCAGTCCTCTCTCTGATTGGCTGAAAACTGACTTAGTGTGTGACACTCCAAAGGGTTGGTTGCTCTGTAGCCTCTCTCTCAGAGTCAGGGCTGGAGCTGAAATGGGCAAAAGGCACCAAATCTGCACCGAAAGAGAGCCAGGCACCAAAATCACACCAAAAGCACTGAAAAGCCCCCGTTTTCGTGTGCTCTCGGGGAGGAAGGAGGGAAGCCCTGCTCTCCAGAGAGAGAGAGAGAGAGAGTCCCTCCCTCCCTCCGGGCCTCCTCCTCTCCACCTTCCTCTCCTTCGTCCCCCAAACAGTCCTCCTTCTCCTCCTCTTCTTCCTCCAGGGCCCAAGGGAGCAGGGAGGCTCAGATGCCTAGAGGGTCCTCCAAGAGGAGAGAGAGATAGAGAAGAGACAAGGGTTCCTAGAGAGTCCGGGGGAGCTCCGATTCCTAGGGAGTCCGCGAAGAAGGAGAGAGCAGAGGCTCAGATTCCTAGAGAGTCCCCTCGGAGCGAGAACGGAGCGGAAGCCTCAGATTCCTAGAGAGGCAGGGAAAGTGTTTGGAAAGGCCAGGTGTTTGTGGGAGAGAGAGAGAGGAGGAGGTGGGAAAGGAGTGGGTCCCACTCCTCTATGGGGCCTCTGTGGGGGGAGTCGGAGGGGCCATGGGTCCTTGGAAAGAGAGAGCGAGAAAGCTCTTTGGGATGAAGGGAGATGCAGCCTAGAGAGGAAGAAGGGGGCGGGAGGATGGACGAGGATGGTGTCCCTTCTAGGAATGGAGGGAGATGGAGGGAAGGCTCTCGGGGAGGGAGGGAGGAAGGAGGGAAACCTGCTCCCAAGAGAGAGAGGCTGGAAGGAGGGGGATGATGATGGGAGCCCCATGGAGACCTGGCTTCTGGGGGAGGAGGAAGGGCTACCCTCCTTTGCCCTCTTTCTCTCCAGGGAAAGGGCCTGGCAATGGAGGAGCCCCTCTACATCCCCAGCCTCCCCCCCTCCTCCCTCTCTCCCAGGCCCCTCATGGAAAGGGGGAAGAGGGCAGTTCCCATGGGGAGCCCCCTCTCCCCCCTCTCCCCTTCCTTTCTCTTCCATGAGGCACAAGGGGAGAGGGCCTTTCTTCCTGAGGCTGCTGGGGGGGGGGTTGGGTCTCTCCTCCTCACAAGGAGACCCAGAGAGAGAGGCTCTTTTGGGCTCCCTGAATGGAAAAAGCCCCAGGAGAGAAAAAGGGGAGGGAAGGAAGGCCATCCTGTGCCCCCTTCATCACTCCTCCACAAACACAAACACAACCAGCATTAAGAAAATAAACACAGGAAAATACTCTCTCTGATGTTTAAAGAATGTCTCTCTTTATGAATATAGGAAGGAGAACTGAGAGGCACAAATGTTCCTGACCCTCTTACCTTCACAACAACCCAGTGAGGTAGGCACAAGAGAGGGACCATGAAGACCACAGACTAACGTTATGACCGTCCAAAAAGGCAGAAACATCCCTGTCAGGAAAGAGGTGAGTCTCTTTGATCTGCTCTGAAGGATTCGGGTCGGAAGGTCTGGAAAGTGAGGAAATAAAAGTGTGTTTTTCCACAGTCTTTTCTTGGGAAAATCAATACTTCTGAATGTCAACCTTCCAATCATTTGGGTGACTGTATAGGAAAGTATTCTTCCTTGTAACATAGGAAAGAATCCTGCATTTTCCCTGCTCTTTCTCCCTTTTCCAGTCCCAGCCTTAGGCTGCCGTCCTTCATCCGCTTTCCTGGGAGGAAAGGCCCCTCCAACTCTCTTAGCCTTTGAGGCTCCAGAAGACTCTCTGTGGTTTTGGAGGCAACAGACACACTCAGCCCCCCTTCTGGAAATGGAAGCAAAGATATATATTGCTAGAGCCCAAATGCAGGTGGCAGACTATATTTAACAGACCGGCCGAAGATCCCATTGAGGAGAAAGGCCAAAGTTTCCCCATCCTCTGTCTCTTCCCCCAAATGACATGCCAGAAAGAAAGGAAGTCTCCTTTGTTTAGGAACCCAGGAGCAATGAGTGAGGGATGCCATTGCTGACCCCTGGCAGATGTGACCTGAAGTTGGTCTCTCAGTGGGCATCCCCATAGTAAGAAGAAAGATGAAGGTTAAGACACAATGAGTCCTTTGGAGGGCATTGAAATGTAAAAGGGAAATGGGAATAAAGATGGCCGCTTCAATGTGGAAAGAGAACCAGGGAATAATGGCTGTTGAGGGGTACTGAAGAAGGGAGTTCCTGGAAAGCAGGGTTCTGGCCTGTGGAAACGTTGGCTCTGTTTCTCCAAGGGGGCTCTTACCTCTGGCAGTCAAAACTGAGCCTCCATCTGCCAAGGCAGTGTACCCAACAAAATGAACGGGAACTGCAATGAGATTTTAATGAATGTAGAATGTAGGATAACAGGATAAATATGACAGTTATATATTATGTATTGTGCCTTCAGGTCTTATCTGACTTATGGTGCCACTAAGGCGACCCTATCATGGGATTTACTAGGCCTGAGAGTGTGGTTCATCCAAGGTCAGCCAGGAGGTTTCCGTGGCTGAGTAGAGAATTTAACACTGTTCTTCAGTGTCATAGTCAATATTCAAACTACTACGCCATACTGGTTGTATATATTATATGCCGTATAAAATGTAACATTGAAGGTTAAGCATGGTAATAGCATACTGTACTGTCAAAGGCTTTGATGGCCGGTATCCATAGTTTTTTGTGGCTTTTTCTGGTTATGTGGCCATGTTCTAGAAGAGTTTATTCCTGACGTTTCACCAGCATCTGTGGCTGGCAACTTCAGGGAAATCTTCAGATTCTTCTGAAATAGAGACTGATATTTGTTGGTGATCTGCCATCCAAGTAATAACCAGATTAGTACTTAGAAGATTAGACAGGCTCTACTGCCTCTAGGGTACCTGTAGCAAGATAATAATGTATATTGATAATAACAGTAATAATAAAATGTATTGTTTTTACAGGCTTTTGCAGCAGAGCATCTTAGGGACATCTTTGCTCTCAGACGGATAGCGGAGGAATAACTTTGATCTTTTTTGGGGCTTCATTTGGTTTAAAAAAACATAGATGGAGGAACCAAAATCACTTGGTCCTGAAGGAAGAAAAGGCCACAATGACCTTAGTGCTGAGAGAAGTGGGGGAATCTGGGAGAGGATAATCCAGGGGTCCATGAGAGAGGAGCTTGCCAGCCCAGAGACGCAATGCCAATGCTTCAGACAGTTTTCCTACAAGGAAGGAGAGGGACCCCGAGAGGTTTGCAGCCGACTCCACCATCTCTGCTGTCAGTGGCTGAAGCCAGAGCGACACACGAAAAATGAGATCCTGGACCTGGTGATCTTGGAGCAGTTCCTGAGCATCTTGTCCCCAGAGATGGGGAACTGGGTCAGGGAATGTGGGGCAGAGACCTGCTCCCAGGCAGTGGCCCTGGCAGAAGGTTTCCTCCTGAGTCAGGCAGAGGCAGAGAAGAAGGAGAAAGAGCAGCAGGTGAGAGCATTTCTTCCTGAGGCCAAGGTGAGCAGGATTTGGCTCTGGGCTGCCTTTTTTTAGTCTTTGAGGACTCAACACTTCACCCTATCACGGCTAAAATCTGGTGTTCCCAGACTTGTCTTTGATAGGGAGAAATGTGGGGAGGATCGGCCTTCTGCTGAAGTGGATTCTCAGTCTGTGAAGCATCTGAAAAGAGTGATTCTGTTTTAAAACCAGGTGTATGCTCCTTGTGTGCCAGGTTTTCAAAGGAAGTTCCCAGATTTCCCTACTGACACTGCCACACAACCTGACTTGCACCCATGATGTGTTCAGGAGCAGAATGGGTTTTCACCCACTTTAGCAAGTCACCAGTTTTCACCTCTAAGTGGTGAAACGTTTTACCGTTGCTGAGTTTTTTCATGTCATTTTTATTCTAAAGCTGACATAACAAATTACCAACATTAGTGTTGTGCCCACAGAGTGTTCAGGTGGGTATATCTATACAGTAGCAATAGGTTTTCATGTTTGTTTCTCCATATGTCTATTTCAGTTCTTCCTTACACACGTACACACACACACACACACACACATATGAATACATGAGTAGACTGCCATAAGTCAAAGCAGAGTTTTCCAGAACTCCAGATGTTCTTGCTGTAGGCTCCATGGAATTGTGTGTGTTCCAGCACATACAATAAATGTATACCAAGTAATAACACTAATATTCTGTATTCCACCTTTCTGAACTTTTATTTTGTATGACATTTTCAAGTTGGACTTAGGTGCTACTGGCTTTTTACTGGCTTAGTGGTGGTGGCAAGTCTCATCCCACGCAAGCACAAACCTCTTCCAAGTCTTTGCTATTTACTCATCCAAGTCTTGAATCCTGACTGCTTCTTTCAGGCCCAAAGCCTCGTGTCAGAAGTTCACTCTGAATTCCCTGTGGCAGAAAAGGCTCCATTGGATCCCAGGCAGAGTCCCCGATGGAGGGCAATCAAAGAGGAGCATGATGGAGGAGGGCCCCTGCAAGGTAAGGATGCCTCTTTCTTGTTGATGTGTGTCTTCAATGAATTTCCAGCTAATGGTGACCTAAAGCTTCACAGGGTTTTCTTGGCCAGATTTGTTTAGAGGAGGTTTCCCCTTGCCTTTCTCTTGAGGCTGAGAGACTAGCTTGCTCAAGGTCACCCAGGGAGTTTATATGGCAGAGAAGGGATTCGAACCTTGGTCCCCTGAGCCGTAGACAAGTACTGAAACAACTACAGTATGCTGGGTTTAATTTCCCCAATGGAAGGTATTGGACTTTTTGGTCTGATGTGCAACATCCATGTTCAGCTCATGATTGTGGAAGTAGAGTTGTGCATGCAGGGTCACTCGGCTTCCAGATGCATCTATAGGTGTGTATTTCACAGCAAAGAGACTGCCATTGCACAGCAGGGATGTGTAGTATATTCAATGAATATCTCCACAAACACACAGTTATCCTCTCCATCTGTGATGTAAGATCTTGGACGCTTTGTGTTAATTCTCATTTTGTGTATGTGTGTGTAGATATTTTGCATGATGTGCTTGTAGTACCACTGCGCATCCCACTGTTCATTCCATCATACTTTTGGTGCAAGATATTGCCATTGTCCCAAGAGTTGCACAGCTTGAATGATGCTCATTTCCACATGTGGAGATTGATTTTCTGCATCTCTGGCTTAAAAGGCACATCTTGTACCCTGTGTGTTTCTATTCAGACCTGGATTTGCTCTTTGGGTCTCCAGTCCCTCACACTCCCCACCCTATCCTTTGTCTGTACAACAACCACTTTGTGAGGTAGGTCAGGTTCAGAGAGAGCAGTCTGCCAGTGTCTTTCAGGGCTCCTGGAATGTTAGAACTGAACTTTCCCAGTCCAAGAGTGGAACCACTGCACCCAAGCGCCCTCTGCATTTTCTGTGCCTGGAAGTGTTCTTTTGTGCCAAGACTGCCAAGAGAATACAGGTGTATCTCAGTGAACAAAATCAGTGTGTTCCAGAGCATTCCATCTTTAACAGTAAATTTGGCATGTGAGACATAAGAAGATGAGGGTTGAGTTCCTGAACCACAGAAAAAGAACTAACAATAGCACTACATGTCAGAGATATTTACACCAGTGAAGAGATCCAGGACATCAATCCTGGAAGCCAGGTGGAGAACATTTGGATAAAAATTAAAGGGGAGGGAAACAACAAGGATGTTACGATGGGAGTCTACTACAGACCCCCAAGTCAGACTGAGGAATTGGATGATATCTTTCTAGAACAGATGACCACACAGTCAGAAAAGAGAGATGTAGTAGTGATGGGCGACTTGAACTATCCTGATATTTGCTGGAAGTCAAACTCAGCCAAAGGATCTTGCAAATTCCTCACTTGCCTGGAAGACAATTTCATGATCCAAAAGGTGGAAGAGGCAACAAGGGGGTCAGCTATTTTAGATCTGATCCTAACCAACAAGGATGACTTGGTTAGTGGTGGGATCCTTAAGTGGAAGTGACCATGTTCTCCTGGAGTTTGTTATACAATGGAAAGGAGAAGTCAGGCATAGTCAGACACGCATTCTAGACTTTAGGAGAGCAGATTTCAGTAAATTGAGAGAAGAATTGAGGGTGATCCCATGGTCAGAAATACTAAAAGAGAAGGGAGTTCAGGACAGATGGGAGTTTCTCAAAAGGGAGATACTGAAGGCACAATTTCAAACAGTTCCAGTGAGAAAGAAAAATGGGAGGTGTCTCAAGAAACCAGGATGGATGACTAAGGAACTTTCAACTGAGCTAAGTTTTAAACGGAACATGTATAAGAATAAGGTTAGCCACTGTGTCTTATCCCTGGCAAGGTCTGGTCCAAACAACACCATTGTCCACTGCCTTCTTCTGAGGCTGGAAAAATGAACTTCCTAGTGCCTATGCCTTGTTTTCTGCTAGCACATATGCTCAGATGTAATATATCAATACAGCTCCATATAGGGAGTTACAGACAGCCATCTGTATATCCACAGCTTGTGTGTGTGTGTGTGTGTATTCCCAAAATACAGACTGTGGTTTTACTGTTTTATATAAGGGACTCCATTTTACTGTGCCATTATATTTTATGGGGCTTGAGCTTCCATGGATTTGGTATCCATTCAAAGTCCTGAAACCAAACTTCAGTGGATACTGAGGGCCCACGGTATTATTTAAAATTTAAGTTGGCTTTCCTTTGACAGATCTTTTTGTGGAGAAATCTCCCCCCCCCCCCCCTGAAATTAGAGACCAGAAGGTTATCCTTGCCAAGTCCTCTGTTCCCATTTCATAACTCCTTAATCAGCAGGAGACCCCTCAGCCTTCCTATAGGTTGATGATAGTCTGCTACGTGGAGTTGGGCTATTTTTAAGTCTCTAGACAAGTTCTTCCTCAGATGAAATCAGACTTTAATATGACAACAGGCCTCACAAGACCTGACTGAAGAGCAAAACCATTCCCACACTGCTGGAATATGTATGGTTTCTCTCCTGTGTGAACTCTCTGATGGGACACAAGATTTGACTTCTGAACAAAACCTTTCCCTGTTTAATACTGAGGAGGGAGCTGACTTGTTTTCAGCTGCTCCAGAGACTAGGACCTGGAGCAATGGATGCAAGCTAAAGGAAAAGAGATTCCATCTCACCATCAGGAGGAACGTCCTGACAGTAAGGGCTGTTCAACAGTGGAACACACTCCCTTGGAGTGTAATGGAGTCTCCTTCCTGGGAGGTCTTTGAGCAGAGGCTGGATGGCCATCTGTTGGGGATGCTTTGATTGAGAGTTCCTGCATGGCAGGGGGTTGGACTGGATGGCCCTTGCGGTCTCTTCCAACTCTATGATACTATGATTCTAGTGCATTGTTTATGCCAGATATATTGTGCAACCAGATGCTGAAAACTCTATGTGGTTTACAGCTCTCTTTCACCATCCTTCCAAGGCATATGCTGCTAAAATAGTTTCAGCTGTGCAGAGGACAAAGAAGAAATGGAGCAAGGTGGTATGACTTTATAAAAAGGAGCTTGCTTGTCAGAGGCTTTGTTAACTGATGGGTGCTTGTACTTCCTAGTGAGTCTTTAAGATCACTACTATTAACAGCAACAGATGTGACTGGATTTCCCACACACACACACACTTTGGTCTCTCCCACAGAGGCTGAAATGATCCCACCAGCAAGGCCTCGGCCTCCTCTCCCTCATTGTGGTGAACCAGAACCAGATCAGGTAAGCCATCTACCACCTGGTGTGGCCATTTTAATTGACACCTGGCCAATTCAATTGATGCCTGGAACCATACAAGTCTCTTTCTTTTATAGGCAGAAAACAAATAGGTAGGAAGAATGCAGCATAGCTGGTTAATCAACTGTGCTTCGACCTTTGAATGTGTGTACTTGTAGTAGTTTCCCTACTTCTGTGTATGACATTCCTCCAGCTGCCTACATCCTGTGTATGTGAAGTGATCTTCTCCCCAACAATTACCTCTTATGTGTTTCCCATCCAAGACTGTCTGGTCCGTTCTGTCCAGGAAATTGTCTTGCTTCCTAAGATGCTGAGGTGCAGATACCTGGGCCTTCAGCTACTGGATCTTCTCTTTCAAAAGGGCTACCAACTTGCACTCAGTGCAGGTGATGTTTTTCACAATCATAGGCAAGAAGACAAACATCCCACAAATGTTCCAGCGGGTCCCTCAGTGTCCAAACTGAGAAGTCTTAAGGAGGAACTGAAACAAGACTGTGGGCTTCCCCTTCTACTATGGGCTTCCCCTGTTAACACCAGCATAAAAGATCCCTGTTGGCTTGGCCTTTGTCCCCACGATCTGTTAAGAGCTCAGTCAACTGGGCCTATACTTATCTAGAGGGCTCCTGGCTATTTCACTTTCTCTGAGCACAAGTCTCCACAAGTCCCTTAAGGAAAAAGGTGAATAAGAAAAAGATAAAGGAGAACCCCCTGAAATACTGTTCCCAGGTCACTTTCTCCTCTCTACGTTAAATTCTCACTGAGTATGCCAGCAGTTATATAGAATCTGTTGAAAAATGGACAAAAGAGAATTAATTGGCATTGTGGAGGGTATGGCATAAAATTCCACAACCCTCCCCCCAAAAGTGAAAAATAAACAATCCAAAAACACCAGCTGAAAGTTAGCCAACATGTCACTTGGAACTGACCCAGCATCATCCCTCCTGGCATGCTGAAATGCCCACGTTTGAGCTGCCCACCCCATCTGCAGTAAAGGCAGTCTCCTTTTATTGAAGGTGTAGAATATGTCATGGGCTCAGGCTCCTGTGTTTGTCAGACTTTGTTTACGATGTTCATGTTGGTGTTGGCAGAAGACTCAGTCTCATCTCAGCTGCCTTTGAAGCTGTATCAGCCAGTGAGACTACTTTGTTCTAATTGCCAGAGCCGGCAGCCATCTTGATGTCCAGTGTGAGCAAGAACCTTTTTCTTCTGTCTTTAGAGCCTATTGACTTTTGAGGAGGTGGCCGTGTCTTTCTCCCCGGAGGAGTGGGCCCTACTGGATCCAGAACAGAGAGCCCTGCACAGGCAGATCACGGCAGAGATCTCTGGGATCATGGACTCTCTTGGTAAGGCTCTCTCTTTCCCTGGATGATTATGTCTTGTCTTTTAAGATTAATTAATGGCATTATCAGATACAGTACTTTGAAGGGGGTCTCAATGGGAAAAGAATGAGCCCTGTATATGCAGATCATGGAGGAAACCTGTGAGTTTATGGGCTGTCTTGGGAAGGCTCTCTAGTTCCCTTGTTGATCATTTCCATTTTAAAATGTGGTGGGATTGCATGCTTCTGTGAGGCCAGAAGCTATGCTGACAGAGTATGACTTGTAGTAGGGTTTCCTAAGACAGGCTTTTGCTGAAGAGTCAGAAGAAATGTGCCAACAGCTAGTGGGCAGTAGCAATAGTGTGTGTGGCAGGGTGACATTGGTGGAAGATCTCTCCAAGACTGAAGAGCAGAGGACAAGTATGAGTAATACTAAGGATGCAACTGGACTCAAGCTTAAAGGTGCAAGACCCCTGCAAATGTGAAAAAAATCACAAATACCAGCTCCTTAGAAGCCAGTTAAAGGAAGGGTGGGTGTTGTAAGAGGAGCAGGCGCACACATTCCTTTCCTTCCCCCGCCCCCCTGTCTCTCTTAACTGGCTCCCCACCCTTTTCTCAGTGGTAGCGAGGATCGATGCCTTCCACTCCTTTCCCAGTGGGAGAGCTGTCTTGCCAGGGCATCAATCCCTCCAGGAAAAAAGTGAAGAGAATCGATTCTCCTCAGCCTCTTTCCCAGTGGGGTAGCTGCATTAGGAAGGAAACTGTTCCCACTGGAAAAGGTTCTCCCCAGCTTCTCCCTCCTGGCCTTTTTCCTCCAAAGGAGAAAATCCTGGGAGGGGGGAGGAGGAGAAGTACACTCATAGGCTGCCTTGACCTCGTGAATAATCAAAATTGTGAATGTGATACCCATGAATATGGAGCTCCAACTATATGTTTAAAAGCTTGCTTCAATAACAATCTCAGTGAAATGCAAGGAGGGAAAGGACCAGGTTAGCCTCCCACAGAAGGGCGTTACAAAGGGTGGGAGAAGCCACAGTGAAGGCCGTCGTCGTTTTTCAGGAAGTGAGTCTTCAATGGTGACTAGACTGAGAGAAAGCATTCCCCGGAGGATCTTAGTGTTCTAACTGGTTTGCATGGGGTGTTATGTTCTCTCAAATAGTGTGGACGTAAGCTGTGTATGGCTTTATAGGTCACAACCAGCACATTGAATTGCGCTTTTGTTTAAAAACCTGCAAAGGAAAAGACTCCATCACACTCAGAGGCAGTAGTTCCACTGTTGTTTCTTTCCCTTCTAATTTTTATCCTGATGCTCTCCACCTGACTTCCAGGATTTAAGTCCTAGATCTCTTCTCAGGTGTAAACATCCAGACAAGACAGAGGTGTTTCTGGTCACTTGGAAGGCAGATCGGGGAATAGGGATTCAGCCTGTGTTAGATGGGGTTACAGTCCACCTGAAGATGCAGGTTCATGGTTTGGGGCTACTCCTGGGCTCAGCTTTGGACCTGGAGTCCCAGTTCTCTGCAATGATCAGGAGTGCTTTTGTACATTTAAAATTTGTGTGCCAGCTGTTCCCAGTCCCTGAAATGCTGGATCTGGTCTCACTGGTATGTGCCTTATTTACATCCTTTTTGGACTACTGACCTGAGTAGACTTGAAAGCTGGGCCCAAGCTAACAAAATAAAATTTCAATACGGAGAAATGTAGGGTACTGCACTTAGGGCAGAAAAATAAAATGCACAGATATAGGATGGGGGGCACCTATATCTGTGAAAGTGATCTTGGAGTCCAAGTAGACCACAAGTTGAACACGAATGAACAGTGCGATGTGGCAGCTAAAAAGGCCCATGCAATTTTAGGCTGCATCAATAAAAGTATAGCCTCTAGATCAAGAGAAGTAATAATGCCGCTATATTCTGCTCTGGTCAGGCCCCACCTGGAACACTGTGTCCAGTTCTGGGCACCACAATGCAAAAAAGACATTGAGAAATTGGAGCGTGTCCAAATGAGGGTGACTAAAATGGTGAAGGATCTGGAAACCATGCCCTATGAGGAACGACTTACGGAGTTGGGGATGTTTAGCCTGGAGAAGATTAAGAGGTGATATGATAGCTCTGTTTAAATATTTGAAGAGGTGTCACATCGAGGAGGGAGCAAGCTTTGTTTTCTGCTGCTTCAGAGAACAGGACCAGGAACAATGGATCCAAGCTGCAGGAAAAGAGATTCCACCTCAACATTAGGAACTTCCTGACAGTAAGGGCTATTCGACAGTGGAACACACTCCTTCCTCGGAGTGTAGTGGAGTCTCCTTCTTTGGAGTTCTTTAAACAGAGGCTGGATGGCCATCTGTTCGGGATGCTTTGATTTGGATTTCCTGCATGGCAGAATGGGGTTGGACTGGATGGCCCTTGTGGTCTCTTTCAACTCTACGATTCTATGATTCTATGATTCTACTGTAATGTGCTCTACGTGGGGCTGCCCTTGAAGAGTGTTCTTCAACTTCAGCTGGTCCAAAGAACTGCAGCCAAACTGTTAATGGGGACAGATTATAGACCCCACACAATGCCCCTGTTGAAACAGTACCATGGGCTGCCGGTTTGTTTCCAGGCACAATTCAACATGCTGGTTATGACCTATAAAGCCCTATAAGGCTCAAGTCTGGGCTATCTGACAGATCATAACTCCCCGTATGAACCTGGGTGCTAGGATCTTCAGGATTGGGCCTTATCTCTGTCCCGGCCCCATCGCAAGTGCAGTTGGTGAGGACCCAAGAGAGGGTCTTCTCCATGGCTGCCCCTGGACTCTGAAGCTCCCTGCCCAGGGAGACCAGAATGGCTCCCTCTTTATCATCCTTCCGCTGGCAGGCTGAGACTTTCTCTTTAGACAGGCATTTAAAACAGAAAGTTTTAAAGAACATCCCGGGGTGGTGTATTGTTTTAATGTGTCTGATTTTAAGCACTTTTATCTTTTTAATTGTAATTTATTTTAAGCTAACCTTCTTTTTTAATATTTCAATAGTTTAATTCCATTTCAGTTGTCACTTTTGTTGTATGGGTTACACATGGATCTTTATACATTGGAGAAAAAGGATCAGGTGGAGGGAGGAGGGAAAACAGAAATTACAGGGAGAAAAGTTTTCCAGAATAGTTTTTTTAAATTTTGTTTTAAAAATCAAATCCGTTCCAAATCATGAAAAGGCAAAAATCTGGACATTCATACAGGCACAGACAGGCTGAAAGGTATGCTTTTTTGTAACAGAAGCCCCTTATTTAAAACTTGTAAATCTTGTCCCTTATAGGGCTGACACCTCAAGTTTATTATAAGGAGTGTCCCCTGATGATGCCCACAATTCCTGTATTTTGGGATGTGGGCTCTTCATAAAGACAGAAATCTGTGCATCATGTAATTTATGTGTGGACCATGTATTAATTTCTACAGAAAAAGGCTTGATTCAGGGTCTGGACAAATGGCAGGAAAGGGGCAGCTTCCCACCGCCTCTTTGAGCATTGGATTGAGGCTGCGGCAACTACACACCGCAGCCCCAATCCAGCGCATTCCTGGCCCCCAAAAGGCTGGCAAAATGGTGCTGCATTTTGAAGCGCCAAAAAGACATCCTTGCCACAACGCCGGCGGCTTTTCAGTGGTCATTTGGTACAGTGCATCTAAATGCTGAGCCAAGAGCACCACAACGCCCCCCGCCATGTGGTTGGGTACGCAGCGTGAGACCAGCATCAGGGCGATTGGTGTCAAAACACCACACCTTCACACCGGTGCTTACTGATGGTCAGTTTAGGGTCTAAGTAAAGTGAAATCAATAATTTCCTTCAGTATTTAGGTACAGCACTTGTCAACCCTTCATGTCATGAATTTCCTCTGTCCCCTATTGGTATTTTGAAAACCTGGCAGCAAAACCTTGATGGCTATCTGTCGTAAATGCTTTGCTGGGAGTCCTGCATGGCAGGAGGTTGGACTGGATGGCCCTTGTGGTCTCTTCCAATTCTATGATTCTATGATACAAAACTAGGCCTGGCGCTTGTGTGTTACCCATAGAATACCTGTTTTGCACTCCTGCTTTAGATGCTCTGTGCAGTTCAAAAGGATCCATCCTTACTGAGCACTAAGCCCCACTTGACTTGGGTTCAATCTCAGCTCATACATGAAGCTCCTCTCCCTCAGACTTTTCTCACAAATCCTCCATTCTCAGTACTGTACTGTAGTCTTGCTCCATGTCTCTGACAGCAGTGTCTCTGGAAAGGCTTCAAACAAGAGAGGAAAGCAACAGTCCAGGGAGACAGGTGCTTGCCCCCAAGTCCTTCTCTTTAGACATATTGAGCAGTTCCATTGGCCTTTCATTTATTTATTTATTTATTTATTTATGTATTTATATCCCGCCCTTCAGCCCTAATGGCTCTCAGGGTGGCTTACAATATTATTTTTAATCAGACAGTTCCCTGCCCTCAGGCTTACAATCTAAAAGACATGAAACAAAAGGAAAAGGGAATGATGGAGGGAAAGGGGATGAGGTCCAGTGGTTCTTCTCTCCCTCTAAGGCCTAGACCAAGGCAGATGGATTGGAGGCAGGGCTCTTTCTTCTTCCAGGCTAGCCCTGATGGAACTGGACTTGCCGGGCGAACTCCCTCTCGGGCCGGCAGATGGCAGTTGTGGAGGGCGGAGTCTCCTTCTTTCAGGCTTAGTCCTGATGGAGCTGGACTTGCCTGGCAAACTCCCTCTCGGGCCGGCAGATGGCAGTTTGTGGAGGGCGGAGTCTTCCTTCTTTCAGCTTAGTCCTGATGGAGCTGGACTTGCCTGGCAAACTTCCCTCTCGGGCCGGCAGATGGCAGTTGTGGAGGGCGGTATCCTCTTCTTTTCAGGCTAGTCCTGATGGAGCTGGACTTGCCTGGCAAACTCCCTCTCGGCCGGCAGATGGCAGTTGTGGAGGGCGGAGTCTCCTTCTTTCAGCTTAGTCAATGGAGCTGACTTTGCCTGCAAAACTCCCCTCGGGGCCGGCAGATGGCAGTTGTGAGGGCGGAGTCTCCTTCCTCAGGCTTATTCCTGAGGAGCTGGACTTGCCTGGCAAACTCCCTCTCGGGCCGGCAGATGGAGTTGTGGAGGGCGGAGTCTCCTTCCTTCAGGCTTAGTCCTGATGGAGCTGTGACTTGCCTGGCAAACTCCTCTCGGGCCGGGCAGATGGCAGTTGTGGAGGGCGGAGTCTCCTTCCTCAGGCTTAGTCCTGATGAGCTGGACTGCCTGGCAAACTCCCTCTCGGGGCCGCAGATGGCAGTTGTGGAGGGCGGAGTCTCCTTCTTCAGGCTTAGTCCTGATGGAGCTGGACTTGCGGCAAAACTCCCTCTCGGGCCGGCAGATGGCAGTTGTGGAGGCGGAGTCTCCTTCTTCTAGGCTTAGTCCTGATGGAGGCTGGACTTGCCTGGCAACTCCCTCTGCGGGCCGGCAGATGGCAGTTGTGGAGGGCGGAGTCTCTTTCTTTCAGGCTTAGTCCTGATGGAGCTGGACTTGCCTGGCAAACTCCCTCTCGGGCCGGCAGATGGCAGTTGTGGAGGGCGGAGTCTCCTTCTTTCAGGCTTAGTCCTGATGGAGCTGGACTTGCCTGGCAAACTCCCTCTCGGGCCGGCAGATGGCAGTTGTGGAGGGCGGAGTCTCCTTCCTTCAGGCTTAGTCCTGATGGAGCTGGACTTGCCTGGCAAACTCCCTCTCGGGCCGGCAGATGGCAGTTGTTCATGACGGATACTGTTATATTTTTGTTGCAGCTCAAATAAAACCAGTATAGCAGATGAAACAAAGCTAAATTGATAGATGGGTGTTAGCATATAAAACCCTAAAAATCTTAAAATATTATGAAAAATGAGAATGTTTTCATCCGGAGTGTAAAAGGTCACTGAGGAGAGTTTTTATTTATTTATTTGATTTATAGTGTATGTTCATTGATATTTCTGCTGGAGGTTGACCCTAGACCCATGCTGAATGAACTTCAGAGATTGCCTCTCTAGGCGTCTAGAGGTCCTCCAGCATGACTCTATGGTCAAAATCTGCTGGAGGGTGGAGAGAGCCTTCCTTGAAGCTTGTAAGACTCAAGGAAGCTCTTGTGGGAAGATACAGGCTATCAGATAGTCTGGATTTATGCCATAACAGGGAGCATAGCATGTCTTCTTTTGTTCTGACTATTCATTTGTCTTTTATCTGCTTCCCATACTCTGAAATGCTTTTTCACAAAATTATTATTTTCTTTTCTTCACAGCTGAAAACTGGAGAAAAACGTATGTATCTGCTAAGTATGGGAATTGTTTTAGGCAAAAACTGTTAGTTACTAAGCAAGCTCAACATTCAGAAGAGGAAAGTTATATCAGAGAGGAGCCCTACAAACACAATGTATCTGCAAAATTGTTTCCTCAAAATATGTCACTTGTGCCATGCAAGAGGTCTCATTCCCTAAAGAATCACTTCAGGTGTGAAATTTCATGTGTGACAGGTTTTGATTCTAAATTGCACAGTGTAAAATATCAAGAAGCCTATACAGTAAAGAAACCACACAAATGTCGGAAGTGTGGGAAATGCTTTGCATACAACTCACTACTTGTGGCACATCTGAAAGTGCACAGAGAACTTATGACCAACTGGATGAACAACACAGGAGAGAAACCCTACAAATGTCAGGAGTGTGGCAAAGGTTTTGCTCAAAAACCAGGCCTTGTGAAGCACCAGAAAGTCCACATGGAAGAGAAAATGGACAAATGCAAGGAATGTGGGAAAGCTTTTGTTCAAAAAGCAAACCCTGTGAAGCAACAGGGAGATCACAAAGGAGAACAACTGTACAAATGCCAAGAATGTGGGAAATGTTCAGCTGAGAAATCACCAGAGATCCACCAAAGATCTCACCCAGGAGTAAAACCATACAAATGCCAAGGAAGTGGGAAACGTTTTATTAAAAAAGGTCTTGTGCACCAGCCAAAAATTCACACAGGACAGAAACCATACACATGCCAGCATTCTGGAAATGGTTCTGCTCAGACGTCAGACCTTGTGAGGCATCAGAGAGTACACCCAGGACAGAAACGGCACACATGCCAGGAGTGTGGGAGAAGTTTTGCTGATAAGTCAGATCTTGTGAATCATCAGATAATCCACACAGGAGAGCAACCATACACATGCCAGCATTGTGGAAAAGGTTTTGCTTACAAGTCAGCCCTTGTGAGGCACCAGAGAGTCCACATAGGAGAGAAACCATACTCATGCCAGCAGTGTGGGAAAGGTTTTGCTGAGAAGTCAACCCTTGTGAAGCATCAGAGAATCCACACAGGAGAGAAACAGTACACATGCCAGCAATGTGGGGAAAGTTTTGTTTACAAATCAGGTCTTGTGTCCCATCAGACAGTGCACACAGGAGAGAAACCATATACATGCCAACAGTGTGGGAAAGATTTTGCTTATAAGTCAGATCTTGTAGTCCATCAGAGAGTGCACACAGGAGAGGAACCATACACATGCCAGCAATGTGGGAAAGATTTTTCTCGGAAGTCATATCTTATGTTCCATCAGAGAGTGCACACAGGAGAGAAACCATACACATGCCAGAAGTGTGGGAAAGGTTTTGCTCAGAGGTCAGCTCTTGTGAGGCACCATAGAGTCCACACAGGAGAGAAACCATACACATGCCAGCAGTGTAGAAAGGGATTTGTTCACAGGTCACATCTTGTGAGGCACCATAGAGTCCACACAGGAGAGAAACCATATACATGCCAGCACTGTGGGAAAGATTTTTCTCAGAAGTCACATCTTATGTCCCATCAGAGAGTCCACATAGAAGAGAAAACATACACATGCCAGCAGTGTGGGAAAAGTTTTTCTCAGAAGTCACATCTTATGTCCCATAAGAGAGTCCACACAGGAGAGAAACCATTTATATGTCACCAGTGTCGGAATAGTTTTGTTCAGAAGTCAGAACTTGTGAAGCATCAGAGAGTCCACAGAGGAGAGAAAACATAAAAATGCGAGGAGATTAGTTTCTAGAATGGTTGGGGGGGGGGAAGGGAAGTAATTTTTTACCCCACAGATTAATTTATATTACACAGTACATAATACAATTTATAAAATCCACATTTCATGATATACATTTCTCATCTCTCCCCCCTCCCAAAAAACAGCATTGAGGGAAATACATTCCAATCAAGTTAATAATCATTATTGGAGATGTGGAAAATACCATTAATTATATTTTTTACTTCTTCATATCCCATTTTACCTTCCACTTTCTTAATCACAATTTCCCATTTGTCTTTCCATGATTCTTTCTTCCTTTCCCCAATATATTTAAGTCTTCTTTGTCAGGGATGATGGGAGTTGTAGCTCTTCACCTCTGGCTTGAACTCACCACCTGGTTGTGCACCGCGCTGACCAGTTTTGGCCAGTGGTTATAGCTTAGCAAGAGTTACAGAGAACAGGCTGAAGACCCTGACAAACTCTCCAAGCCTTCTCACTCTTGCTTCCACAGAAGTCTTCACCCTTCTTCAGGATCCAGTTGGTTCTTGTAGCTTCACCCAAGACACCAGACAACTCAGTAATCTTAAATAAAAGATCTACAGTACTTTATTCTACTATATACAGCTCCAAAACGATCCAACACAACTCCAATACAACAATACTCTCCACTACTACTACCCACTCTACAACCCACAAAATACATTGGGATGCATAGTCATTATTATAGTCAATGCATGGTACCACCCACTGTTGTCTGTTTCCACCCAGTAGGCGTGTACATCATTCTCATTGGTTCTCTTGGTTCATCCTACAATTAATGATTTCATCATCTCAGCCTTGACCACTTAAGAATTGTCAGGTGTGTCCAATTATCCACTTTACATTTCTTGTCCTTGGCATTCAGAACTTGTTAATTGTATTACTATTTACACCTGTGTGGTTCTCAATTGATTTCTGCTGAGTCATCCTGACTCTCACATACATGTTTTATTTCATTTACTGTATATCCCATGTTGCTTTTTCCTTAACATTCTTTCCCTAAGGAAATCAAATAATATGTATTCTTTTATATAATTAAACAAATAAGACTTAGTCCAATTTGATTTGGTGCACACTAAGATGGCGACGGTGCCCTGCAGTGGGAGGATTGCGAACTGGACCACGAAAGTGAAAAGGACAGCCCAGAGAGGGTGAGTGGGAGAGTACCCATCTATCAATTAAGAGTAAGACTGTGTCTTGAGGCCCACAGCATCACCGGGGAGCTTTTAGCAGCAATTGACTCAGGGTGCACTAGATGCCTCATAAGCCAGGAGGTAGGGGACAAACTGAAGGTGGGGAAGCAACACCTGGGAGAGGTCATCGCATTCCACCAGATGGATGGTTCTGTAATGGGGGGGCACCCTTTCAAAGGACAGACTGAGCTGTTGTGGTTGGGAATAGGCGAACATTGGGAACAAGTGGACCTACCTACGATTGTGCCATAGTATTGGGGATAGACTGGTAACCCAACCCTAAACTGCAGACAAAAAATATTGAAGACCCAAGGTGCATGCCTGCCAATGCCACTCTGTAGACCCTAGAAACCCTATTTGGGCTAAGGGAGACAGTTGCGAATGGGAGCAGTGGAGGAGATCTGGATGGGTGCAGGCTGAAGCCTCACAGACCTATCCAGAGGTTACCAGGACTTAAAAGCCGTGTTCAAAGAAAAGGACTGTGAGGACTTGCGGTTGCAACGCTGAGACGTGCGGAGGCGTGTAGCCGTTGCTCCGCTCTCTGTTCCACTGCAGCTAGACCCGTTTAAGGCCCCAACTGAATAACATCGGGCGGGAGGCCAATAGGGTACCCAAGCCGAGGGAGGCTTGAGTCGAGGGTCTGAAGGGGACCTGAGAACCAACGGCTTTCCTCCCATCCCCCCCTCAAGGAGAACGGAGGGAGGGAGGTTCGGTGAAGGTCGCAAGACAGCCGGGGCGGCAACGAGTTGGTCTTCAGACTTCAGTCATAGGCACAACCTTTTAATTCATGGAGTTACCTCGGGAAGAACCCGACGGGGCAACATTTGGAAGAAAATGTATTTTTGTTTTTTGGGAAGGAGTCAGGAAAGCGAACCTAAGGTCCGGGACTCTCATCAGAAGCTGGAAGGAAGAGTTATAGTGAGTTAAAATTGGTCCTTTTCTCCATTGTTTTTGTTGAGGTTTAAAGACAAACAAAGTAAGGAATGGAATGATTTAAGAAGGCTTTTTCTTTTTCTTCCTCTTTTCCCCCCTTTCTGGGACATTTGCTGTTTATATCCCTTGTTGGAGCTGGGTTTTTTTTGGAGAATGCTAAATTGTTTTGGGGAATAAGCTTGAGAAAAAGGAAAATATTTTGTAGCGACGTTTCTCTTTTTGTCTTTTTTCCTCATAAAAGAGGTAGCTGTTAAAAAGTTGCTTTTCTGGTTTAAACTGTAGCGAGTGTTATTCGTTACAGCACTGGATAATTTGGCTATTTTGTTACTTGAGAAGACACTGGACAAGTCTAATTATTTTTGCCCCGAGAGAAAGAGGAAATTGAGATCCTATTTCAGATTTGGGGATTTTGGAAAACCTTGAGAGTTGAAAAGTGGATTGGTAAAATAAGAGGCAGCTGAGTGAAAACTGAAGCAGCTGTGAATAACGAACCAGCTGCGGTCAGCAAGAGAGAGCTTTTCCTTTTTTTCTCAGGGATTAACCCTCAGAGAAATAGAAGGACGGACGTTAATCCCAAAAAGAAAAAGTTTGGCAATCTAGAAATATTAAAGTATTTAATAATTAGGGAAGAAGATATTTGTCTTAAATTAATTCTAAATGGACACAAGAAGCAGCAAGAACAAAAAGATAAATATGAGCGGGAACCAACAGAATATAAGACGAGATCCTTGGAAGGGGTCGGCAAACAATCAGAAATTTTGGCAATGATATTAGAGGAACTCTGGGAATTTAAGAGAAATTTTAAACTGGAAATCAGGGAAGAACAAAAAAGCCTAAGGGAAGAAATTAGGCGGGATATGCAAGCTGAAATTGGCAGTCTCTCCAGGAAAATTGACATGGTAAATATAGATATCATAGATATCAAAAAAGAGGTCCAAATAACTACGAAAAAACACTTCTGACTTGGAGAATAAAATTACACGGTTAGAAAAACACCAACATCATGAAGATTTTCATCTTCAGATGCAGGAAAAGAGATACAGGGATAACGTTATTAAAATTAGAGGGTTGCCGGAGGTGGAAGACGAGGATCTAGATGAAAGAATCTTACTTGCTATATCACAGTTTTTTGATATACCGTTAGATTTGATTGAGTAACTGTGGTGATCCCTGTGAGCAATGCCCTGTGCGTGGCTCTTACTCCCAGGGACTCCCTTAAAGAACTTCCCTTCTAGGATCTCCTAAGTCTCTATTCCCACTCCCTGCTGAGAGGAATCAGACCCCTTGAGGTCCTATATCTCGCTGCCACCACTCAGTGAATTTCAACGAACTACGTCTCCCAGCACACACTGAGACTTGCTAGGGACCTCTAGTTTAAGCAATCAGTAAAGAACACCCATTAGACCGAGCTTAAGACACGTGTACAGGGATCAGGGAGAGACAGCAGATACTTTTTAAAGAAAGATATTTATTTTAAAGAAATAGCATAGAATAGAAAGGTATCATTCATGCAAAAGCCTCCGTGCTTCGCAGGTACAAAAAGCATCGTTACAAAGAGTACATTTCAGCAAGCTATTTGGATAACATAACAAAAAGCGTAAGCGCACTAGCTAACACATTCCCTAGGCTACTCACACAGTGATGGGATTTGCAATCCGTGTTGAGTCCTTTGATGCAAGGAGCTGGCCCTCATGGCCTAGCTCCACTTGCATCACTTACGCAGCTGGTTTCCCCAAACAAACACAAAGATGGAGAACAAAAGAAAGCATGGTCCTACAGGGATTTTAAAGTCCTCTCCCCGAACCTTCTTGAAAAGGCCGCGCTGGCACTGCTGATTGGCCAGGTGAGCCTTACGTCAGCTATGATGCAGCTGCTCATTAGCATGTGATGCCAGCTCTCATTAGCATGTACCTCCCCCTAGATTAACCCTTTGTAGTCAGGAGAAGTTTCCAAATGACAGGATGACCTAGTCATCACAGTCACAAACTGATAAAATATTCAGAGTTAATTCCAGAATTGCCCAAGAAAAAGGTCTTCCTCAAGACATTGTTATTTGTTCTACAACTACGAGAATTAAGGAAAAGTGTGTTCAGAAGAATTATAAGGACAATTTGGTGATTGATGACACTGAAGTTAATATCTTCAGAGATTTACCATTGCAGGTAATAAAACAGAGGCAACAATATAAATTTTTGACAGCGCTACTGCAAAGGAAAAATATAAGTTACAGATGGGGGAACCCAAAAGGAGTAATTTTCATGTATAAGCAAAAAAGAATAAAGATAAATACGGTGGAGAAAGCTAAAGACTTTTATAGGTCCTTTATGCAATCAGAGACTAATAGAGACGAAGGACATCCGGAAAAAAATTCAGAAGGAGAAAAAGTTCCAGATCAGAGGACGAAAGACTCTTTGGATGTGCAGTTTTTGGACAGAGAAAATCTACAGGAGTTCGTTACAACCCAGAACCAATCTGATCTTTTGAGTCTGGTGCCAGAGGACCTAACGCCTATTCACCGAAAGACATTCGAAACTTAATAAGGTGTTAACCATTTATTTTTCTCCATACCCTATTGTTTGGGAATTTAAAAGGGAGGGTGACCCCCGCTTTTGGATAAATTGGGTTTTTAGCCTCTTTAATATAAGTTAAGACTGTTAATTCTGAAAAGGGTAGCATTTAAGAAAAGAAATGATGATTAAGTTAGCATCTTGGAACGTGGGGGGTATAAATCAGGATAAGAAAAGGAAGCAAGTTTTTCATCTGTTGGAAAAAAGAGGTTATGATGTAGTCCTGTTACAGGAAACTAAAATAAGGACAGGGGACCAAAAATTTTTAAGGCACTCGAAATTTGGTAACTGCTATACGGTCTCAATTAACAAAAGGATAAGAGGTTTGGCAGTTTATGTTAACAAAAAGTACCAAACAAAGGAAATTAAAAATGATCAGGAAGGGAGATACTAAATATTGGAAATTGATACTGGAGAAACGAAAATGATTGTGGTAAATGTTTATGGACCGTTTGAAAAGAAAGGCGGGTTATAGACCGCTGCTTTGAGGCAGTCTGCTGCCGCCGTTTGCTCCGTAAGGGAGCCATCGCAGCCACACCACGCGGCTCCCTTGTGGAGCAAAAAAGAAGCGTCCGATACATAAAGATGGCGCCGGCCGTGTGGAACGGCCGGCGCCATATTGTACGGACAGAGTCCGTATTAGAGCCAGGGGCGTCTAGAAGAGACGCCCCTTTTTTAAAATGGGACGTCCTGCGGATGTCCCAAGTGCCGGTCTGTAACCGGCTAAATATTACTTTTACCAAAAATTAAATGATTAATTAATGCTGTATGACCAGGATAATATTATTTTGACTGGGGACTTCAATGGGGTGCTTAAACCAAAAAGAGATAAGGAAGGCTGAAAAAAAGATAAGAGACAATCAGGCAAGACTTCCAAAAAGCTGTAGGGACCTGATACAGGAACATAATTTGGAGGATTTATGGCCATATAAAAATGAAGATAAAATAGGATTTACCTTTTATTCTGAGGTACATAGATCCTGGTCACATCTTGACTTGTTTTTGGTATCAGAGTCTATTTCAAAATGAATGAAATCCCAGAGACAAAAAGCAAAATAGTGTGGGATGCGGGTAAGACTGTATTTCGCGGAATATTGATTAAAAGAGCAACGGAGTTAAAAAAAGTTAGGAGGGAAAAAGAAAAAGAGCTGACAGGAGTTCTTAAACAAAAAGAGCTTCTCTTGAAATTAAACCCATCAAATAGCAAATTAATAAATGAGGTTAAGAGTCTTCAAAAACAGGCTCAAAGCAGGATCAATTTAGAAATAGCTAGGAACTTAAAACTATCCAGACAATCCTTTTTTGAGAACGGGAATAAAGTGGAGAGATGGTTAGCAAAAAAAACTGAAGAAAGAGAAAGAGCGGAGAGTTATAACAAAGATAAAAATGGACAAAAATATGTTTACTTCCCAAGAAGGGATTATTAAGGCTTTTAGAGAGTATTATAAGGAATTGTATAAGGACAACATAGACAAAAAGGGAACTATGACTTCCCTGAAGGAATATCTAAAGACAAAGATAAATTTTCAAATTTCTGATGAACAGAGAGAAATGCTAAATGCAGAAATTTCTAAACAGGAGATTTTGACCTCAATAGCAAGCATGAAGGAAGGGAAGGCTCCAGGCAGAAACGGCTTTACCTCAATATTTTATTAAAAATTTCGATCGGCGTTGATAAACCCTCTATAAAAAGTGTTTAATCTTATAGGAACAGAGGGGATTCCTCCCTCCTGGGAGGCAGCGAGCATCTCACTGATTCCAAAAGAAGGGAAAGATCCATTGTTGATGTCCAATTATCATCCAATAGTGTGGATTATAAAATCTTCACTCATATCTTGGCCTCTAGATTTAAAGTCATCTTAGGTTCCGCTTTAGGGAAAGATCAGAATGGTTTCCTGCCAAGACAATATTAGACCGATTATAAATTGTTTGGAATATTATCATGTATGAAAAGAAGTGCGCCTTGACTGCCTTGGACATGGAAAAAGCCTTTGATAGTTTGAGGTGGGACCTTTTGATGGGAACCTTACAACAAATGGAGTGTGGGAGCATTTTTATTGATCAAGTAAAGCAAATTTATAATAATCAAAGTGCTCAGGTAGTGATTAATGGTGAAAAATCCCAAGATTTTGGATTGTATAGAGGGGTAAAGCAAGGCTGTCCTATATCTCCGTTACTTTTTTTTGACAGTAATGGAAGTCATGATCTCTGCTATAAACATCAATAAAAACATTAAAAGTCTGAAGAAAGGTGGATGGGAAATTAAAACCAGGGTTTTTGTGGACGATGTGGCCTGGTATTAGAAGATCCGAACCATGGCATAGAAGAATTACTTCACGAATTAAACCAATTTGGCCAAATCTCTGATTTAAAAATAAACAAAGAAAAAACTGTGATGTTGACTAAGAATTTGACTAAGGTAGAGCGTGAAGAATTAAGGAAGAAATCAGGTTTTAAAGAAGAAAAAAGCTTAAATATTTGGGGATCTGGATTGCAAAAGACAATTTGAAACTGTTTGAGTACAATTGCATTGAAATGTGGAAGGATATCCAAGAGAATTTGAGAAAGTGAAACCAATTAAGTCTTTCTTTATTGGGAAGGATAGCTACAATTAAAATGGCAGTGTTGCCTACAGTTATGTTTTTGTTGCAAAATTTGCCGATTTTGATTAAAGAACGAACTTTTAAAGACTGGGAGAAAGAACTAAAAAAATTTGTTTGGAAAGGGCAGAAGGCAAGAATAAAATGGTCGATTTTAAAGGATGCAAAACAAAGAGCGGGATATTCACTTCCAGATTTTCAAATTTATTATTGGGCTTGCAGCCTGACATGGCTGCAATACTGGATTAAATTGGATGATCCTTTTACTCTTAATTTAGAAAATACCCAATTGAGGTTTGGTTGGCACGCTTTTTTGTGTTATGAGAAGTTGCAGTCAAATTTTGACTTTAATAATCATCCTTTCAGGAAATCTTTGTTAATAACTTCGAGAAAGATTCAAAAACTTTTTTATTTTAGATTGCCTCTTTGGACATCTCCACAAAAGGCCTTCTTTGGGAGATGGCTTCCCCATGGCAAGTGGCTTACATATAAAAGTTTGCTGCAATTTAAAGGTCAAGGAAAGGCTAGTCCAAAAACAAGGGAAATGCTCCAAACAGAAGGTTATGATATATCCCGGTTCAATTTCTTGCAAATTACTCGGAAATATAGGGAGGATGAAAAACAATGGGAATAGAGTTTTCATTTAACAACCTGGATGATTTACTTTGGCAATCAGACAAGTTATATAAATTACTTTTAGGTAGGTCATTAGAATAATTTACTGTTAAAGACTATATGTTACAATGGGCTAAGGATATGAACACAACTATACATATGGAAGAATGGGAACTAGCATGGAAAAGAACGGACAAATTTACAGTGGGTCAAAATTTGAAAGAAAACCATCTAAAAATCACGAACCCCTTGGAGATTGAAAAAGATGTTTAAGGTTTCTTAAATGTGAGCTAATACAAACATTTTGGAATATGATTCATAACACCATTCAACAGATTTTGGGCATTAAATTTTCCTTGAATCCTAAATTATATTTATTGAATATAACTTCTGTATTAGATCAGAAAGATGAGACACAAAATTGGAGAATTTTACTATACTTGGTTACAGCGTCAAGGATAGAGATAGCAAGACTCTGGAAATCTAATGAAATTCCAACATGAGAAAGTTGGATGGTAAAAATTAATGAATATAGGGACAGAATAACTTGTATTTTAGAAAATTGTGACAATAACAAAAGAAAGGAGGCATGGAAGAAAGTTTTGGAAAGAGAATGGGACATAAAAATCTCTTTAATTGAGACTTAAATGAATATGCAATCCAAACAAAGTGGAGAAAAGACTTGGTTTGATTGATTGAAGAAAATGTCTATTTCAATATAATTATGATATTTTTACTTTTTATCCCTTTTCCTTTTTTAGACTCAAGTTAATTTGTGGATATTAAGGAAAATTAAATACTCACTAGATCTTATTTTTCTTTAGAGAGGGCCCTTGAAAAGAAAAAATTGATGTGATCAGTTTTATTATGGTAAAATGTTGGATAATATAACTTTCAATATTGTAAATGGAAATAAGGGAAAATTGTTTTGTAAACTTATTAAGGAAAAGGAAGATGGGAAATTTTATAGAACCTGAGATATAGGTTTACCAAATGAATTGGACATTATTCTTGGATCGAGGTTTCAAGAGGAAGAAGTTTATTGTGACTCAATACCGAAAAACAGACAAGGAAGACTGAAATGGGTTAAGATATATATTTTCTTTTTAATACAATGTTATGGTTACTGCTTATTCTTATGTATTTTATTTTATTGGAAATAAATAAAGATAATTATGAAATAAAAAGAAAAGGACTGTGATGTGCTCTCCCCACATAGGAGCACAGATTGTGCCATAGAGCTAACTCTTGAAGCTACCCCTCCAACCACCAAATTATAACCAATGACTCCAAGGGAGATGAGCACCCTAAAAGAGTTCATAGAAAAGAACCTAGCCAAAGGGTTCATCCATCCATCCAGCTGACCCTTTGGCACTCAGGTGTTCTTCAGAGAGTAGGATGGGTCCCTCAGGCTAGTAACAGACTATAAAAACCTCAATGCCATAAGCATCTGTAGTAAATACCCACTGCCTTTGATGAAGGACATGTTGAGTAGACTGGCAACAGGAAAGATCTTTACTAAGTTGGACTTGAGGTATGCCTATTTCAGAGTGCGGATCCGGGAGGGAGATGAGTTCAAGACCACTTTCTACTGTCCGTTAGTAGCATCTGAATACTTAGTTCTCCCATCTGGGTTATTGGGGGACCAGGGATCTTTATGAAACTGATTCATGAGGTGCTTCATGACATGTTGTTTGAATGGAGGTTGGTATATTTGGATGATATATTAATTTTGCTAATTAGCTTACTTGCTGTTCACCGCTATGATCTTTGGAATAGCAGTATATAAATAAAACAAATTATTATTATTATTATTAGTCTCCTGACTTGGAGTCTCATGTGAAATTGGTGAGAAAGGTGCTACAAAGGCTGTTGGAACTTAAACTGTATGTCAAACTTTCAAAGTGTGATTTTCACACAGACAAGCTAGACCTCTTGGGCTACGGGTGACAACCCAAGGCAGTGAAATGGACCTTCAAAAGGTACAGGTGGTATTGGACCGGCCCACTCCCAAGACCAGGAAGCAAGTACAGAAGTTTTGGGGGTTTGCTAATTTCTATAAGACAGTTCATCCCTCAGTTCGCAAAGATTGCTCTGCCCATCACAGATTTATTAAAGATGGCAGAGCCAGGGGAGAAGGGGAAGGACAAGAAATCAGGGTTGAAGGCACCTCCTAGGCCATCCACTTGCATTAAGTGGTCAGAACAATGTCAAACTGTGTTTGACCAGTTAAAGAAACAGTTTAGCACTCAGCCGCTGCTTCTACACCCCGACCCGCAGAAGCCTTTTATAGTCCAAGTAGATGCCTTTGAGATTGCAGTGGGGGCTTTTGCTATTAAATGGGAGCTAGAGTCTTGGCGCCAATTCCTGGAGGCCCCCCCCAGCCCTTTGAGATATGGACTGACCATCGTAAATTGGAAACTCTACAGACTCCGAGAAAGTTGACCCAAAAGCAGAGTCTTTGGGCCAAAGACTTTTACAAGTAAAAGTTTACCATCAAATTCATACCTGGGAAAGCAAATGTTTTGGCAGATGACTTATCCAGGATGCACGGCCAAAGCAAGAAAGAAATTATCAGCCCTTACAAATAATTTAAACCCCCCCCCACACACACATCTTTGTTTAGCTGTAACCACTTGTAGTCAGACCAAACAGAGGGAGGGACAAGCACTCCCAGTCTTAGACCCCTTGCTTGCAGAGTGTCTGCAGGCCTACGCACAGGATTCATGGCTAAGATACCATTAATCTGAGTTAGTTCAGAATGACACTGGAGTTTGGTGTCGGGAAGGGAAATTATATGTTCCAGAGTTTTAAGGGCAAAAGTGCTGCAGCTGTGTCATGACAGCAAAGCAGCTGGTCATGGGGGTTTTGTAAAAACTGCACACAGTGTGCAAGAGATATTGGTGGGAAGGCATGAGGAAAGACATTGAGAACTACATTAAAAGCTGTCCTGTGTGTGCGAGAGCAAAAAAACTCACAGGGAAATTGAGTGGGTTGCTGCAGCCCCTAGAGACTCCGGATGCACCATGGAAACACCTTGCTATGGACTTCATTACAGACTTTCCTGAAAGCAAGGGAAAATCAGCCATTTGGGTGGTGGCTGATTTGTTTTCCATAATATAGAGTGCAAAGGGTTGCCAACCACTACAAAGTTGGCAGACATGTTTATAGAGTCCATATACCGTTTGCATGGATTGCCAGACAAGATTGTGTCAGATGATGGTCCTCAGTTCACCTCTCAGTTTTGGAGGGCTCTTCAGGCCAAGTTAGGAGTCGAGGTGGTGTTGAGTTCCGCTCACCACCCAAAGTCAGACGGTCAGGTGGAACGGACTAATTCCAGTGTGGAGAAATGTTTAAGGTGTTATGTAAACCCTCTACAGATCAATTGGTGTGATTTGTTGCCTCCTTCTGAATTAGCTTTTGATTCAACAGTGCATTCTAGTCTGGGCATGTCACCTTTTGAAGTGGTTTATGGTCAGGAACCAAAATGCTGTCCCAATTGACTCCTGAAACTCCAAGCTTCCTCTCTAAACAAAGAAATTTGGGATCTTTTTATAGGCTAAAACTAGTTTCTGGCAAAGATTGTTTATCTAACATCAAAGGCCAAATCTGCATGGTAAAGGACCACTAAGATAGGGTTTCAAAGAATGGGAATAGAGTTGTAAATTAGCCCTCTCCGTCTTGGGTGCAGGAAGCATCCTACTGTAAATCAGCTCCCTCTTCCTGTCTTCGGGAAGTGTGAAGTCTTCCCTATTGCAGCTCCCAAACCATCTGCTTGATGTGAGATCAGTCTTTCATGGCTGGCATCCATAGTTTTTTTGTGAGGGTTATTTTGGGTTATGTGGCCATGTTCTTGAAGCGTTTATTCCTGACGTTTCACCAGCATCTGTGGCCGGTATCTTCAGAAAAACCCACAAAAAACTGATTGATAGCTCTTTCAAAGCTCACTTTTGGGACCATGGCAGCTTGGCTATGTGACCGGGTGGGATAAGCCTCATGGCTGCTTGCAGTCAGAGTATATTCAGGGCCAAAGGTAAGGGAACACACACACACACACACGGAAGAACATTTTCATAGCATTTCTTGGAACATTCCCCTCTTTTGACAATTATCTATGTACAGTCGGTCCTTCTTTTATGCGAATTTGCCATCTGCAGATTTGAGCATCGCAGATGGCAAACCCTGAAATTGTTTAAAATGGCGGCGTGTGTGCATGCGCACTGCCATTGGGGACAAAAGCCCCTCTCCTCCCTTCCTCTTTCCCTCCCTGCCTCCCTCCATCTTTCCTTCCCTGCTTACCTGTTTGGTCACTGCCGCTGCATAACCTTGCCATTCTTGTTGCTTCTTGTTGCTGCTGCCGCCACTTCTGTCACCCCAGGAAAAGCAGGGGGTGTTGGAGGCCAAGAGACCTCTAAACCACCACCTGGCCCTTTTGTGGCAGTGACGGTGGCAGCAAGGAGGATGAGGCTTGGCCTCCAGCATGGCCTCCCGGCCTCCTCTCAGCACAGCTTCTGCGTCGCCACCGCAGAAGGGCTGGGTGCTGGCCTGGGGGCCTCTTGGCCTCCAACACCACCACCTGGCCTTTCCTTTGGTGGTGGCGAGGAGACTGCGCTGCGGCTCTACCTCCTCGCCACCGCCAACACCTCTGCCGCCACCATGAAAAGGCCGGGTGGTGCTGCTGGCCAGTAGGTCTCAGGCTGCCACCCGTTTCTTTTGCAGTGGTGGTGGTGGTGGTGGCAAGGAGCTCACCGCCACTGCTGCCACAGAAGGGCCATTCCTGTGGCGGTGTGGTAGCTAGGAGGCTGAAGCAGTGAAGAGGCTGTGCTGAAGGCCTTGAAGGCCTCTGGGCTGGCGCTACTGCTTCGCCTCCTTGCCACCCGGCCCTTTTGCAATGGCGAGGAGGCAGAGCAGCAGCTCCAGAGGACTTCAAGGTCTCCAGCATGGCCACCTGGCCTCCTTGCTGCCTCGGCCTCTGCCGCCACCGCAGGAAAAGCCGGGTGGTGGTGTTGGAGGCCAAGAGGCCTTCAGCAGCACCACCCAGCCTTTTCGCAGTGATGGAGGTGGCAGCTATGAGGTAGAGCTGCAGTGTGGCCTCCCGGCCTCCTCGCCACCGCCACTGCTGCGGGAAGAGGCTTCCAGGCCGCCACCTGGCCTTTCTGCAGTGGCAGCGGCAGTGGCACGGAAGCTGCGGCTGTGAGGCTGTGAGGCCATGCTGGAGGCCAAGCCTCATCTTCGTCACCGCTGCCACCACTGCATAAGGCCTCCAACACCACCACCTGGTTCTTCCCATGGCGGCAGCGATGACGAGGAGGCAGAGGCGGCAGCAATGAGAACGTTCTGCAGCGGCAGCAACCAAGCAGGTAAGCAGAGAGGGAAAGAGTGAGGAGGGGAGGAGAGGGAATTTTGTTACCAATGGTGGCGCGCATACATGTGTGCAGCCATTGGGGACAATGAGACTTGAGCATACGCAGATTTGGGTATATGTGGGGGGGTCTGGAATGGATCCCCCACGTATACCAAGGGTCCACTCTATAAGTGAATCAATGGACAGAGACAGTGTTCAATCAAAATTGTCTTTGCCAAGAAAATTTTGTGATGTGAATTTGGTAAGTATTGTCCTGGTATCCAGGGAATTACCTCATGATTGAAACCCATTTGTTGAACTTGGAATGTCATCAAATAGGAGGAAAAACCTACCATGGGGCTATCCTACACACATTCGCACCATAAAACAGTGAAATTGTGAACTCACCAATGAGCACATGTGAATGTACACATCAACAAAGAGAGCAAGAAAGCAACTATGAGGTAGCTAAAATGAGTCTTTTAAATCTGTTGTGGCTGGCTGCAATGGAGCAGTGTGAAGTCTGATGAACCAAGTCTACAAGTCCAATATGTGGTAGTATCCAATGTCCGAATGTCCAGGAGAGCTTGTGCATTGGTCAGCAAAGTCTATAGCAAGCTAACCTGAGCAAGAATGGTAAAAGCTTTGGAAAAAGTTCAGATTGTTTTCTGGAACAAAAAAATCAACAGACATTAGGTGTACAAACAACCGGTCAATGTAAAACACAAAATCATAGAGTTGGAAGAGACCGCAAGGGCCATCCAGTCAAATCCCCTGCCATGCAGGAAATCTCAATTAAAGCATCCCTGTCAGATGGCCATCCAACCTCTTTTTAAAGACCTCCAAGGAAGGAGACTCCACTACACTTGGGGGCAGTTTGTTCCACTGTCGAACAGCCCTTTCTGTCAGGAAGTTCCTCCTAATGTTGAGGGGGAATCTCTTTTCTTGTAGCTTGCATCCATTGTTCTGAGTCCTAGTCTCTGGAGCAGCAGAAAACAATATGCTCCCTCCTCCATGTGATACCCCTTCAAGTATTTAAAAAGGGCTATCACCCTGTTATATCGTCTCTTAATCTTCTCTTCTCCAGGCTAAACAACCCCAGCTCCCTAAGTCGTTCCTCGAGTCGTAGGGCATGGTTTCCAGGCCCTTCACCATTTTGGTAGCCCTCCTTTGGACGCACTCCAGTTTCTCAATATCCTTTTTAAATTGTGGTGCCCAGAACTGGACACAATATTCCAGATGGGGCCTGACCAAAGCAGAATAAAGTGGCACTATTACTTCCCTTGATCTAGACACTATACTTCTATTGGTGCAGCCTAAAATCCCATTGACCTTGATGTTGGAAGACAAGACAATTTAAAGCAATATGCCATGAACGATGCGGCAAATGAACATGTGAGATGTGAGCATCAAGTAACATAAGCAAGATGATGATGTGAGCAACAGCAATGTCCACGGAGGGATGCAAACATAGTGCTATTTTCAATATGTGTAATGTCCATGTTGTATATAATGCTGCCTTGACAAACAGCGTCCACGAATGAGAGTTGGTGTGACTAAACTGTGCTTATATGCTGTAACATCTGGGTGTTATAAGCAGTGTACATGAGATGGACGCATGGAGCAGAACAATACTGGAACAGAACTATAGTCTAGTAGCAGGTGGTTTCAAGGGCAACTTGAAATACAGGCGATGGCAGAGCATCCTGAACGAAAGCCATGAGTATTTTTTGGTGGCAGCTGTGAAACAGACCATAATAGAAAGGCCAACAGCTGCAAGCAGCTGGGATACAATAAATAAATAAATAAATAAAAATGTATTTATACCCCACTTCTCCAATGAGATTGAGGTGGTTTACAACATTAAAATATAAATACAATTCAATGAAATCTTGCACAAACCCACCCACCCATCCACCAAAAACCCACAATTAATAACAATAACTATAATAAACTATAAAATTAGAATTGTTAAAACAATGTAAGTAGACAAGGGGAGGCGATGGGAGGCGACTGAGTGGCTAATCTGGGAAGGCCTGTCGGAAGAGATCCCTCTTGACCGCTTTTAAAAAGCAGCCCGGATTAGTAAAACACTGGATCTCCTCTTCCTACAGGCCATTCCAAAGTTTAGGAGCAGCAGATGAAAAGGCCCTCTAGGTAACCACAGCCAGCCTAGTCTTTTTTGGCTGCAGTAAAAAAAAAAAAAGCCATTGGACCTGAGTGTACATGGCAGACTGTATGGTAGATGGCGGTCCTGCAGATAATAAGCTGGGCTTTAAAGTTCATAACCAACACTTTATACTGTGCCCAGAAACTAATAGGCAGTCAGTGGAGAGACTTTAAAATCAGTGTTATAGGTCACCTCTAGATCTCCCGGTGAGCAATCTAGCTGTCGTATTTTGAACTAGTTGAAGTTTCCTAACTAGGCAAAAGGGAAGCCCTATCTAATGTTGATGATGATGATGATAATTTATATTTATATTTCCTGCATCTTCCAAGGATCGAAGTGGGATTACATCATTAGAATCATAGAATCATAGAGTTGGAAGAGACCACTAGGGCCATCCAGTCCAACCCCCTGCCATGCAGGAAATCCAACTCAAAGCATCCCTGACAGATGGCCATCCAGCTGAGATGAGGAGAGAGATGGACTATGCAGTTGTTTTCCTGAATTTCTGGCCCATGTTTTTCTGACTTGTGTCGAATCACAAATCTTAGTTTCAACAAGAGTAGACCCAATAAACCAAGGGTTCCTTTGAGTTTGCTGCTTATACAGCTACAGAGCTGAATCATAGAGTTGGAAGAGACTGCAAGGGCCATCCAGTCCAACCCCCTGCCATGCAGGAAATCACAATCAAAGCACCCCCAACAGATGGCCATCCAGCCTCTGCTTGAAGACCTCCAAGGAGGGAGACTCCACTACACTCCGAGGAAGGAGTGTGTTCCTGTCGAACAGCCCTTACTGTCAGTAAGTGCCTCCTAATGTTGAGCTAGAATCTCTTTTCCTGGAGCTTGCATCCATTGCTCCAGGTCCTAGTCTCTGGAGCAGCAGAAAACAAGCTTGCTCCCTCTTCAATATGACATCCCTTCAAATATTTAAACTCATAGGGCATGGTTTCCAGACCTTTCATCATTTTAGTCGCCTTCCTTTGGACATGCTCCAGTTTTTCAATGTCCTTTTTGAATCGTGGCGCCCAGAACTGGACATAATATTCCAGATGGGGCCTGACCAGAGCAGAATAGAGTGGCACTATGATTTCCCTTGATCTAGACACTATATTTCTATTGATGCAGCCTAAAATCGCATTGGCCTTGTTAGCTGCTGCATTGCACTATTGACTCATGTTCAACTTGTGGTCTACTTGGACTCCTAGATCCCTTTCAC
>NC_056523.1:2064289-2076833 GCF_019175285.1 Sceloporus undulatus
TGTCTTAATGCATGTCTTGCCGTTTCTTGAAACAAACTCCATTCTGGATCCCTTCCACGGTGCTCACAGAGACGGCCCTTACTAAGATCTCGACGATTTTGCAGGCCAGGCGAATGGCCTTTTCTATCCTTGTCCTTCTCGATCTGTCTGCGGCCTTCGACACTGTGGGCCACTGTTTCCTAATAGATTGTACTCTCTGATCTTGGTTTCTCGGGCCTTGTTCTCGATTGGTTCACATCTTACTTGTCAGATGATCTTTTTCTGTGGTTCTGGGTGGTCATACCTTGTCTTCTGTCCCCTTATCTGTTGGAGTTCCTCAGAGCTCTGTTTTGGGTCCCCTTCTTTTCTCTTTTATACACACTCTCCCTTGGCAAAAATATCAGTTCTTTTGGTTTTCTCTACCCTCTTTCTGCCGATGATACCCCAGCTGTACCTTTCCACCCCTAATCTTTCGCCAGAGCTAGAGCAGCCAGTGTATCTGTTTAACAGCTGTCTCCCCACTGGATGCACCTATCGGGTGTCTGAAGCTCCATATATGTCCAAGCCGAGCTTTTGTTTCCCTCCTAAGCCCACCCTTCACTACTCCTTTCTATTTCTGTCAATACATCTCTATCCAGCCGGTCCAGCCAGAGCCCGCCGTCTCGGTTTCATCTTTGACTCCTCTCTGTCATTTTCCACAGATCCAGACTCACGCCAAAGCCTGTAGATTTTTTTCTATATATCGCCAAACCATCCATATACTTCACTTCTATGAAACAACTGTCCATGATCCCTAGTGGTCTCATGGCTAGACTACTGCTAACCCCTCCTTTGGCAGGGCTCCCTTCTCCACTCCACCCATTAATTTCTGCCTTCAGTCGACAGTGACGCATTATTTCACTCGCTCACCATATGATCATGTCTCCCCTCTGGCCCCCCTCACCCCACTGGCTCCCTTTCTTTCCGCATCAGTACAAACTTCTGCTACTCACCTTTAAAGCCCTGCATGGGCTGGCCCCTCTTATTTAACCGATCTTCTCTCTCCCTACATCCTACTCGCACTCTCTGCTCTGGTAGCCAAAGTCTCCTCTCCCAACCCAGGATCTTCTCTGCCCCATCCGGATCGTCCCTTCTCTCTTGCTGCCCCTCATTCCTGGAACCTTCTTCCTCTGCATGCATGGCTCTCACTTCCCTAACCAGCTTTAAGGCTGGCTGAAAACCATATGTTAGGGCTTGGAACGTTCTCAGGGAATTTGTGATTGTCATCTGGCTGTCTGATAATGTTTGATGTGTGTGATGTGATTTGTTTTTATATTTGATGTTTTTATTTTTTTTCTTTTCTATTGGTAATTTTATCTATCCTCTTTTTAATTGTACTATCTTAGAGTGTATGCCTGGGCCAGGCTTTATATTACTCTTTAAGTTTACTGACTTTGTACAGTGCTGTGTATAATTACAGCGCTTAGAAATAAAGTTTATAATAATTAATAAATGCTGAACAGGATTTGTAGTAAGATGTTTAGAGAACAAGTTGACCTTTGCAAGCATTAAGGCGACTAGCTTGCTTTGAAAGCCAAAACAATTGAACATCCTTGAAGGGGGAAATAAAACACGAGATAGAGTGATGGAAGATTCCAAATGAGTCAAAAATATATTTTTATGTTTCACAATTCTGTGTCCTGATTGAATGAACGTTTTTGTATGTTTGCACTTTGAACCAGCCAATGGATACATTTTTAGGGACCTCATTGTTGGATTACCTATATGAACAGCCATTTTCTTTGCTTTGGGGCTCACGTTTTTGGAACTTTGAATTATTATTATGACATCATAAACAAAGTCTCACCAAAACTGGCGCCTCAGCCCCCTGACATGTTACAGAAATCTCAGGAATCAAGGCTTTCTCTAAGCCACAGGTCTGACAACAAATGTGCTGAGAATTTCAACGTTTATTCTAATTGCCAGCAAGGAAAATGTCCCCAGTGGGGACATTTTCTTTGCTGGCAATTTATTTTTTTTTTTATTAGTCTTTATTAATTTTAAAATAAAATAGCCATAAATTCAAATCACAATCAAAAGTCTCTATTACAAATAAACAAATTAAAATAGCCAGTTATTCTTGTGTTTCTTCCGTATCTTCAATCTTCATACACCCCTTCTTTAAATATCTATTCCTTCTGTTTCAGGTATTGGAAAATAACTATATTAAAAAAGAAAACAATCCCGCTTCCACTTTGTCAAATCGTTGGTATAACACAATAGTCCTAATCACTCATCTTTTGTACGTTTGTTCCATCTCATACCTTACGATATCTTAACAGCTTTTAAGATAATAAAAAATTCCATATATTCCTGGAACAATTTAACTTCAATATCATACAAACTCAAAATTGTATATATACCCTTATAGTACAAATCTAGTCCCTCTGGCTGCTACTCTTAGCTTTCTCGTTTTTTCCCTTTAGCCTTGTATTTTCTCACTTTGCACCATTTCAAAGCGTGTTCTTCCTGGAAGATGGTTAGCTATAACATGTAGTTCAGCTTTGTCCAAATCTATCACAATTTCCAACGTCCCAACAATAGATCTTTATCCGTTGGTTAAATTATCTTCACTCCGCAGTCTTGTAGCCACTTTGCTTCCTCCTTCTAATGAAGCTCTCCTTTCTCCAAATGTAGAAGTTTCTCTTGTCTCACTCGAAGGGGAGTTTCGAGTTTCCCCTTTTTCCTTTTCTTCACTCTGTAGCACTCTCTTATGATTCCTTTGCTTCTCCAGTGGTTGATTTTAAATCTTCTTTCTTTAAACATAAAGACACGCCTTCTATATTTCCCACTCTATAATAATATTCTTCCTTTGTAGTAGCGCGGTGGAACCATATTGTTGTCTTTGTTTCAGTATAGATAAGGGCAAGTCTCTAAATTTCCACTTCCACATTATCAATCGTCACGCTTCCTTAAGTTTTTTTGAATAATTCTCTCCCTGATCCTTGGTATAAAACTTACCGCTATGCACGCGGCAGTCCTTTTTCTTGGGCTACTTTGGAAAATATTCTAACAACTTATCAATTTGAACATTGATCAGATCTTCCGGGGAGTCCAGAAAATTGGCTAGGGCTGGAATTATTTTTGTCTCCAAATTTTCCCTTCTGTTTCAGGGAGGCCTCTTATTTTAATTGCTCTATCTCGTTGTTCTTTTCCTGTGCCCATAGAGCTCTTTCTTCTTTTATTTTGTATTTTCACTATCTCTTCGATCTTATTTTCCAATTCTCCGTCTTTCTTAATTCAATAACTTCCTCCTTAATTTCCTTAATTCTTGTTCAGACTGTCAATTTTTCTTCCCTATGCCATGTATTTCTGTCTGTAAGTCCAATCTTATTTCTTCCCTTAGGCTTTTTGTTCATCCCTTATTTCCGCCTTAAAGACTTTTTGAACTCGTAGTTCCTCTAGTATTATTACAGTTAAATCCTGTTTGTTTATTTGGAGGTCTGTAGATCTCTTCTATTTCCTGAAATTGTCCACTCATATTATCCTTTTAGTTTTGTTTGCCTTGTCTCCATTTGATATTATTTATACTTACTTCTGATGTAACAAATAATTAAGCCACGAGCCAGAAATATAGTCCAGAATCAACTCAAATTCAAGGGCACCTCACTTTCTTTCTTAACTACTTGTCTTGTATTTATTCTATCAATAGCAGTCTAACCGCGACTTTCCTCAGGGTGTTATTTCAAGGCAGTGTCAATTGTAATAACAAAAGAAAAAAAACTACACCTGCCTGTAATTAGCCAAATGCCCACAGCGAAATAGAAACGCTCTTTAAGCTTTTCAACGATCGTTATCAGCTGAGTTGGATGCTAGCAGTTCTCCAGCAGCTGCTCCCAGCGAGTTTCCTTCACTTAAAGAGATACACCTTATTTTTAGGCTCTGCCAAGACCGCCAAAAGAGAAAGATCCAGCTCCAAGTAAATAATCAAAGTGAGAGAGAGACAAAAGCGCAGCTGTCTCCTTATTCTCTTCTTCTCCTTCTATTAGCCAGAGATAGACAAGTTTCCAAAGTCTTTTTGTTATTCCAATCCGAACCACCCAAATCAAGACTAGTGTGAAACCCTGTGTGGGTTTAAAACAAGGTTTCTTCTGATGATTTAAAGTTGTAGCCAAAGCTGTGTACTGAAGGTTAGGCTCACACCGCGTCGGCTGCCTTGCGACTCTCGTCGAGACCTCTTCCTCTCCCGCGACGGCTTCCCAGCACAGGAGGGCAAAACGAGGACTCTGGGGACCCCGACAGCCCTCGCCCCAAATCTCCCTCCAATTTGGGGGACTTTTCTGGCTCCAAAGATGTAGATATATATTGGAGCCTTAAACAAGTCCGCGGTGGACCTTAGGAGACAGAGCAAAGCTACTTGCCTCCGTTTGCCTTGACGTCTCAACCGGAAGTCCGCTGGCAATTTAGAATAAACGTTGAATTCTCAGCACATTTGTTCGTCAGACCTGTGGCTTAGACCAAGCCTTGATTCCTGAGATTTCTGTAACAATGTCATGGGCTGAGGCTCCAGTTTTGTGAGACTTTGTTTATGATGTTCATAATAATAATAATAATTTGTTTTATTTATATACCGCTATTCCAAAGATCATAGTGGTGAACAGCAAGTAAGTTAATTAGCAAGTAAGCTAATTTGCCCCCAACAGTCTGGGTACTCATTTTAGCAACGTCAGAAGGATGCAAGCCTGAGTTGAGCTTGGGCCCTTTTGCTGGTCATGCTGGTGTTGGCAGAAGAATCAGTCTCATCTCAGCTGCCTTTGGAGCTGTATCAGCCGGTGAGAGTGCTTTGTTCTAATTGCCACAACCAGCAGCCATCTTGATGTCCAGTGTGAGCAAGAACCTTTTTCTTCTGTCTTTAGAGCCTGTTGACTTTTGAGGAGGTGGCCGTGTCTTTCTCCCAGGAGGAGTGGGCCCTGCTGGATCCAGACCGGAGAGCCCTGCACAGGCAGATCACGGCAGAGATCTCTGGGATCATGCACTTTCTTGGTAAGGTTCTGTCTTTCCATGGATGATTATGTATTCTCTTTCAAGATTCATTTATAATAATGCCATTATCAGATACATTATGTCACGGCCAGCCAAGAGGAGCACGAGGAGGAGGACTTGGCTCCTCAGGTGCAGGAGGTACCTGAGGCTGTGCCAGGCTCCAGTTGTGCCCTGCCAGGCCCCAGCTCTGATCTCCCAGCACTAGTGGTTGTGGCTCTGTGTGGTCTCCTCCAGAGGAGCCTGAGGTTCAGCAGCCCAGTCTTGCCCCAGTGAAAGTGCCAAGCTTGGGAGACTTAGAACAGCAAAGCAAGGAGATTCCTTCCTTTAGCCAAAGGAGAGCTGAAAGGGCATGTCTGCGGTGGTCAAAGAGGCTTGCAGAGAAGCATTCTGTAAATAAAATACAGCTGTGATAAGGGAATGGTTCTGTGATTTAAGGCAGCTGGAGAACGCTGACCCTTTGCCAGAGTTTATCACAAGTTCCTTGCAGTGAGTGCTGTTGGCTGGCTCCTCTGTTCTTGTTCCTGGACCCTTGGCGTCCTAGATCTGTGGCTATCCTTGAACCTACAACCTTGACTACCCACACCTTCTGGTTTCCTCGACCTTGGACTGAACTGGCTTTTGTGACTTCTAGAATCCTGACTCTGTCTTTAGTTTGTTTTCTGCGCTGTGCTGTGCCATCATTATCAGTGTGTGTTCGTGTGTGTACTGGCAGCATTACTTTGAAGAGGGTCCCGATGGGAAATGAATGAGCCCTGTATATGCAGATCATGGAAGAAACCTGTGGGATTATAGGCTGTGTTAGTTAGGCTCTCTTGTTCCTTTATTGATTATTTTCATTTAAAAATGCAGTTGGATTGCATGCTTCTGTGAGGCAAGAAGCTATGCTGACAGAGTATGGCTGGTAGTAGAGTCTCCTAAGACAGGCTTTTGCTGAAGAGGCAGAAGAAATGTGCCAACAGCTAGTGGGCAATAGCAATAGCGTGTGTGACAGGGTGACAATAATGGAAGATCTCTGCAAGAATGAAGAGCAGAGGTCAAGTATGAGTATTACTAAGGATGTCTACCCAAGGCACCTATCCCACCAAGAAATGGGTGAGGAGGATCTATTCCCCTCTGCCTCATTCCCAGTGGAGTAACTGCCTTAGGAAGGAAGCTGTTCCCACTGGGAAAGGAGCTGGATGTACACCCTTCCCAGCTTCTCCCTCCTGAGCTTTTTCCTCTGAAGGAGAAAAATCTGGGAGGGAGGAGGAGGAGAAGTGCACACATAGACTGCCTTGACCTCGGGAATAATCAAAATTGCAAGTGTCATACCCACGTATATGGAGGTCCAACTTTATCTTTAAAAGCTTGCTTCAATAAAAATGCCAGTGAAATGTAAGAAGGGAAGGGGCCAGGTTAGCCTCCTGCAGAAGGGTATTCCAAAGGATGGGAGCAGCCATTGTCTAGTGTTCTCATCACGTGAGTCTTCAATATTGGTGAGACTAAAAGAAAGCATTCTCCAGAATATCTTAGGGCTCTAACAGGTTCGTATGGAGAGATATGGTCTCTCAAATACTGTGGCCATAAGCCGTGTAGGGCTTTATAGGTCAAAACCAGCACTTTGAATTTTGCTTCTGTTTAAAAACCTCCAAAGGAGGAGACTCCATCACACTCAGAGGCAGTGTGTTCCACTGTTGCTTCTTTCCCCTCTAATTTTTATCCAGATGCTCTCCACCTGGCTTCCAGGATAAGTCCTACATCTCTTCTCAGATGCAAACATCCAGACAAAATAGAGGTGTTCCTGGTCACTTGGAAGGCAGATCGGGGAATAGAGATTCAGCCTGTCTTAGATGGAGTTACAGTACTCCTGAAGACACAGGTTCACAATTTGGGGACTACTCCTAGACTCAGTTTTGAACTTGGAGTCCCAGTTCTCTGCAATGATCAGGAGTGCTTTTGTACATTTAAAATTTGTGTGCCAGCTGCTCCCATTCCTTCAAATGGTAGATCTGGCTTTGGTGGTAGGTGCCTTAGTTACATCCAGTTTGGACGACTGTACTGTGCTCTCCTTGGGGCTGTCCTTGAAGAGTGTTCTTCAACTTCAGCTAGTCCAAAGAACTGCAGCCAAACTGTTAACAGGGACAGATTATAGACCTCACACAATGCCCCTATTGAAACAGCACCATGGGCTGCCAGTCTGTTTCCGGGCACAATTCAAGATGCTGGTTATGACCTATAAAGCCCTAAAAGGTTCAAATCTGGGCTATTTGACAGATCATATCTCCTTGTATGAACCATCCCGGGTGCTAGGATCTTCAGGAGTGGGCCTTGTCTCTGTCCTGGCCCATCGCAAGCACAGTTGGGGGGGACCCAAGAGAGGGTCTTCTCCATGGCTGCCCTGGACTCTGAAGCTCCCTGCCCAGGGAGACCAGAATGGCTTCTTCTTTATCATCCTTCTGATAGCAAGCTAAGGTTTTTTGTTTAGACAGGCATTTAAAACAGAAAGTGTTTAAAAAACATCCTGGGGGTGGTGCATGAATAAAAATGTATTCATGTGGAGCTTAAAAGCTGGCTGAGGAGCAGGTTTTTATATATTTATTTACAATCCCTGATATTTCTGCTGGAAGCTAGATTCATGTTGGAAGAACCTCAGAGGTTGCCTCTCTAGGCATTTAGAGGTCCTCCAGCATGACTCTATGGTCAAAATCTGCTGGAGGGTTGGAGCAAGCCTTCCCTTGAAGCTTGTAACACTCAAAGAAGCTCTTGTGGGAAGATACAAGCTATTAGATAGTCTGGATTTATACCGTAAAAGGAAGCATAGCATGTCTTCTTTTGTTCTGATGATTCATTTGTCTTTAATCTGCTTCCCATACTCTGAGATGCTTTTTCACAAAATTATTATTTTCTGCTTTTCTTCTTCACAGCAGAAGACTGGAGGAAAACATATGTATGCCCTAAGTATGGGAAGCATAGTTCTAGGCAAAAACTGGAACTTACTAAGCAAGGTCAACATTCAGAAGAGGAAGGTTATATCAGAGAGGAGCCCCACAAACACAATGTATCTGCGAAATTGTTTCCCCAAAATACGGGGCTTGTGCTTTGCAAGAGGTCTCATTCCCTAAAGAAACACTTCAGGTGTGAAATTTCATGTGTGAAAGGTTTTGCTTCTAAATTGTATAGTGTAAACTATCAAGAAGCCCACATAGTAAAGAAACCACATAAATGCTGGACGTGTGGGAAATGCTTTGCATACAATTCACTACTTATGGCACATTTGAAAGTGCATAGAGATCTTATGACCCACTGGATAAACAACACAGAAGAGAAACCATACACATGCCAGGAGTGTGGAAAAGGTTTTGCTCACCAGTCATCCCTTGTGAGGCACCAGAGAATGCAGACAGGAGAGAAACCATACACATGCCAGCAGTGTGGGAAAAGTTTTGCTTACAAGTCAGCCTTTGTGTCCCATCAGAGACTCCACACAGGAGAGAAACCGTACAAATGTCAGCAGTGTGGGACATGCTTTCCTCAAAAGTCACATCTTGTGAGGCATCAGAAAGTCCACACAGGAGAGAAACCGTACAAATGCCAGCAGTGTGAGAAAGGTTTTGCTGAGAAGTCAAAGCTTGTGAAGCATCAGAGAGTCCACACAGGAGAGAAGCCATACACATGTCAGGAGTGTGGAAAAGGTTTTGCTCACCAGTCATCCCTTGTGAGGCACCAGAGAATGCAGACAGGAGAGAAACCATACACATGCCAGCAGTGTGGGAAAAGTTTTGCTTACAAGTCAGCCTTTGTGTCCCATCAGAGACTCCACACAGGAGAGAAACCATACACATGCCAGCAGTGTGGGAAAAGTTTTGCTACAATTGTCAGCGTTTGTGTCCCATCAGGACTCCACCAGGAGAGAAACCATACAAATGCCAGCAGTTGTGGGAAAGGTTTTGTTCAGAAAGTCCCTCTTATGTCCCATCAGGAGTCCATACACAAGAGAAACCGTACAAATGCCAGGAGTGTGGGAAAGAGTTTGCTGACAAGTCAGTCTTTGTGAATCATCAAGATCCACACAGGAGAGAAGCCATACACATGCCAGCAGTGTGGAAAAGGTTTTGCTCAGAAGTCAATTCTTGCATCCCATCAGAGAGTCCACACGAGAGAGAAACCGTACACATGCCAGCAGTGTGGGAAAAGTTTTGCTCATCAGACAGGTCTGGTGATGCACAAGAGAGTCCACACAGGAGAGAAGCCATACACATGCCAGAAATGTGGAAAAGGTTTTGCTCAGAAGTCAACTCTTGTGAGGCATCAGAGAGTCCACACAGTAGAGAAACCATACACATGCCAGCAGTGTGGGAAAGGTTTTGCTAAGAAATCATTTCTTGTAGTCCATCAGAGAGTGCACACAGGCAAGAAACCATACACATGCCAGGAGTGTGGAAAAGGTTTTGCTGATAAGTCAGGTCTTGTGAAGCATCAGAGAATCCACAAAGGAGAGAAGCCATACAAATGCCAGCATTGTGGGAAATGTTTTGTCTACAAGTCAGTTCTTGTGATTCATCAGAGAATCCACACAGGAGAGAAACCGTACAAATGCCAGCAGTGTGAGAAAGGTTATGCTCAGAAGTCATGTCTTGTGTCCCATCAGAGAGTCCACACAGGAGAACAACCGTACAAATGCCAGAAGTGTGGGAAAGGTTTTTCTCAGAATTCACATCTTGTGAGGCACCAGATAACCCACACAGGAGAGAAGCCATACACATGTAAGGAGTGTGGGAAAAGTTTTGCTCAGAAGTCAAATCTTGTGATCCATCAGAGAGTCCACACAGGAGAGAAACCATACACATGCCAGAAGTGTGGGAAAGGTTTTGGTCATCAGTCAGTTCTTGTGAGGCACCAGAGAGTCCACACAGGAGAGAGACAATAAAAATGTGAGGAGTGTGAGAAATGCTTTCCTCAAACTTGGCATCCTTTGAATCCTCAAAGAGTTCACAGAAGAGCAAAATCATTCAGTTGTTATAGCTGAAATATTTTCTTCAAAATTCACACCTTTCGAATATGAGGGAGTCCACACAGGAGACAAACTAAAGGGACCATAGGACTGTAGGAAACATTTTTATGAAATTTCATGCCTTTTCACATTAAAGAGAAACTATAGAAATACCAGCATTATGGAAAACATTTGGTTGGAGGACAGCCATCATAATAATAATAATAATAATAATAATAATAATAATAATAATAACAACAACAACAACAACAACAACAATACTGTATTTATAGCCTGCTTTTCCAAAAGAGATCAAAGCGGGTTACAAGAGTACAAAACTATGTACAATTTACAACAGTATCCACATCATAAAAACACACGAAACTACACCAATTTTAAAACACGATTTAAAAACACAATAAAAAAATTGCAAACATTAAAAACCACAACTAAAACTAGCTTAAAAGTGCCAGTGTAATGGGGGGAGAACAGATGTCACAACGCATGGGGGAAAGCTTGTTGGAAGAGGTAGGTCTTCAGCTTCTTCCTAAACAGGTCAAGGGAGGTGGCTGAGCAGAGCTCGCCGGGAAGAGAGTTCCAAAACTGCGGGGCCGAGATGGAAAATGCCCTCTGTGCAGTCGAGATGTACTTCGTATTAGGAACCCTCAACAATTGCTTCCCAGCCGATCTGAGAGTGCAGGTGGATTATAGAATCATAGAATCATAGAGTTGGAAGAGACCACTAGGGCCATCCAGTCCAACCCCCTGCCATGCAGGAAATCCAAATCAAAGCATCCCTGACAGATGGCCATCCAGCCTCTGTTTAAAGACCTCCAAGGAAGGAGACTCTATCACCCTCCGAGGAAGGAGTGCATTCCACTGTCGAACAGCCCTCACTGTCAGGAAGTTCCTCCTAATGTTCAGGTGGAATCTCTTTTCCTGTAGCTTGCATCCATTGTTCTGGTTCCTGTTCTCTGGAGCAGCAGAAAACAAGCTTGTTCCCTCTTGAATATGACATCCCTTCAAATATTTAAACAGGGCTATCATATCACCTCTTAACCTTCTTTTCTCCAAGCTAAACATCCCCAGCTCCCTAAGGCATTCCTCATAGGGCATGGTTTCCAGACCCTTCACCATTTTAGTCACCCTCGTTTGGACAGGCTCCAGTTTCTCAACATCCTTTTTAAATTGTGGTGCCCAGAACTGGACGCAATATTCCAGGTGGGGCCTGACCAAAGCAGAGTACAGTGGCACTTTTACTTCTCTTGATCTAGACACTATAAGTTTATTGAAGTAGCCTAAAATTGCATTAGCTTTTTTAGCTGCCGCATCACACTGTTGACTCATGGTCAACTTGTGGTCTACTTGGACTCCTAGATCCCTTTTACACGTAGTTTCACTCAGCCTATATCTGTGTGATTCATTTTTCTGGCTTAAGTGTAGTACATCTTGATTTTTTCCTGTAAAAGGGGGCATTTATGGGCCCACAGATGGGTTACCTGATCGGGAGTTCCCCTCTTAGTTTTTATGTGGAAAATATTATGATTTTGTTCCATGCTTCCAGGTCGGAAGCCTGCACGGGTATATCGTTGTCAATGTGCCCTGTCCAGAGGTCTCTTCCAGAAAGCTTAGCTGTTTTTTACGGTTAAAAAGCAGTAACAGACATTCTAGAATGTTTTTGTCAGATCGGAAGCTCAAACACTTTAATAATACTTTTATAGATGTACATTAAAACCTCCCCCCATTAACTTGGTGTAACAAAATGATTGGATAGACTTTCCTGCCATTGACCAGTGTCATGGCTAATTTTCCGGGCATCCGGCATGATCGCCCAAAGCCTGAGATCTTTCCCATCAGCTCTTAGTCAAAACATTCTTGAGCAAGATGCACCTGTGCTCAATCATTAAAGCCTAAAATACCATCTACATTTCTATCCTTTACCAAGTTAGAATAGATATAAACTTAATTAATCTTAATGTGAAATTATAGAACTATTTAAACATAACCACATATAATAAACCAGCTTTAAAAACAAAACCATCCAAATCTCCCCCTAATCACCCCCTTCTTAAAAGGCAGGCCTTTAGAGAATTCACTTTCCCCACATTCCTCCTCTAGCCAGCTCAGAAGGTTCTGAGCATAAAAACACATTACCTTTTCCTATTCCATCAGCTGAAACCACTTTTTAAATCCCTCCTGTATTTTGAAAACCCAAACCTTTCTGCAGAAATTATTCCTGACATGTACAATACACTCATTCCTCTATATTGGCGGATTTGATATTGGGGATGATTATTCACGGATTTGTATGTGGTTCTCTCTAGGAATATCTAGTCCTCCAGTGCAACTTATGGTCAACTTTAACTAAAAGTTGCACTGAAAGACGACAGAGTCCTAGACAGAATACTCTTCTAGCGTTTGTAGTGCTTCCAGTGCAGTTCTATGGTCAGTGTCTCTTGGACGTGACCACAGATTTGCACTGGAGGACCAAGAATTCCTAGAGAGGTGTCCTCTCAGTGAAAACATACTGTTTGTTATTGTGGTTTTTCCATATCCACGGGGGTCTTGTGCCCA
>NC_056523.1:2076858-2100614 GCF_019175285.1 Sceloporus undulatus
ATTTTTGTTAGCTTTGGCCCAGCTTTCCAGTCTATTCAGATCATTTTGAATTTTGATCCTGTCTCTGGAGTATTAGCTATTCATTCTATTTTGGTGTCATCTGCAAATTTGATAAGTATGTCCCCAATTTGATAAGTATGTCCTTCCCTGAAGGATGAATTAATTATGCAGCATAACATAGTAGTTACAGCCGCGCTCCCCTGAGCTGCTAGCCAAGAGGGACAGGGATCGAGAGAGCAGGTTGTCTTCCTAACACTTCTAAGGATCTTCTAAATAAAGATGTTGAACAACACTGGTAACGAGCTGGTAATTCTATCAAAAAAGAGATCAGATTTCAAAAAAAGAGATCAGATACGGGTTATATATTCAGTATCTCTAAGGATTAATTTTGTATTTATTTTTTCCCTTCTTCAGTCATACTCTCTCGCCCTCAAGAGAAGGGATCTAGGAGTCCAAGTAGACCACAAGTTCAACAGTGGCAAGCCTCTTGTGAACAAATCCTGCCAAGAAAACCCTGGGTTGGGCTGATGAAAACCTCAGTTGGAAAATGACTTGAAGGCACACAAACAACAACAAGAGTGTAACCAACATAGCATACATTTCTATACCACTTATCAGTGCATTCTTTAAGTGGTTTACAATGTACAAGCCAATTTCCCCCAACAAGCTGGGTACTCATTACTGACCTACAAAAGGATGAAAGGACTCTGGAGCCCTGCAGGATCGAACCGACATTGAAGCACTGCGCCACCAGCACTCCTGTGAAAACCCTTGGATAGGATCATCTTAGGGTCACCATAAGTTGGAAATGACTGGAAGGCACACAACAACAGTAACAATCTTATATCTTGTTGTCTATCTCCAACCTCGTACCCAGTTGGTTGGAATTCCCCTTTTTTGTGATTGTCTCTGTTTTCCTGTTACCTAGCATGTTATAGTATTCCTTCTAAACTTTGTGTATACAGTCATGTGTTAGCTGGAGCATGGCTGATGATGGGGACAATTACATTGTCCTGAACATTTTCCTGGGGAATTCCTTCTAGGTCACAGAAACAATGGATCCAGAGGGTTTCCATGGCTGAGTGGGAAATCAAATCCCTCTCTCCAGAGTCCTAGTCTTATACTCGAACTACTACTATGCCACACTGGCTCTCAGGATTTAAGATATATGATATTAATGTATATATGATATCAAGTAATGGACTAAGCATGAAACAAAACAAGAAACAAGTTACAGTATGAAGTTGTAGATTTTATTTATTAAGTAATCTTAAACAAACACAGTGTAAATGCAGTCCATATATTGTCTAGCTGTAAATTGTTGATGAATCAGAGACGTAGCCAAGGGGGGGGGGTTTCTGGGGTCCAGACCCCTCCATCAAAAGCACGGAGGACTCGGATGGAGAGGGAAGGGGGGAAGGACAGAAGCTGCAGGGAGGGAGCAGGAGGCTCAGAGAGAGAGGGGGAGAGAGGGAGGGCGTGGGATTGGGCAGGGGTCCCTCCCTGTGACTTCTTTCCCTTTCGTTTCCTCTCCATCTGAGTCCTTCCACTCCTCCTCCTCTTCCTCGCTTTTGCCAGAAAAAAAGTCTCCCTTCCTGGGGGAGGAGAGAGGAGAAGGGGGAGGAGGAGAGAAAGAAGAAGAAAGGAAAGAAGACAGGAAGGAAGGAAAAAAGGAATGATAGGACGGGAGGGAGAACTAAAGAAAGGAAGGAAAAGGAAGGAAGGAAGAGGAAGGAGAGAAAGGAAGAAAGAAAGGAAGAAAAAGGAAGGAAGGCTCTAAAAGGAAGTATAAAAGAAAGAAATGGTGACTTCTGACTTTCCTTTCAGCAGTTATATCCATATACAATATAGTAAAATAATAATAATAATAATAATATCATCTTATAAACTACAGCTTGAGTCTCCCTTACCCAAAATGCCAAGGACTGTATTTTGGATTTTTTCAGGTTTTAGTATATTTATATATGTAAAATGGGATATAATGGGAGATGGGACCCAGCCATTAAATCCATTTTTGTTTCATATGTTACATTTTAATATGTTGTTACCTGCCTTGATCACTGGAAAGGCGGACTACAAATAAAATATTATTATTATTATTATTATTATATGCATCTCATAGACATAGGCTGAAGGTAATTTAATACACAATATTTTTTAAATAATGTTGTGCTTCCGTATACAGAACTGTCAGCAAAACCCTGAGACCACACCAATAATTCAGTAATTGATTCTAAACCTTCTGGATTCCCAAGTTTCCTTTACTTGGGGTCAGACCAGATGCTGTCATGGTCAATTTTGGATTTTGGAATAATTCAGATTTCAGAAGTCCAGATAAAGGAGACTCGGACTCTACTCTGTACGTTTCTTCTGATAATGAACTCAGGTTTTCAAAAAGTCATTTCTGGATTTTTGCAACAACAAAAAAGAGGAAGGAGGGTCTGTGATGCAAAAAAGCAAGACGCTTCCTTCCAGCCTTGTTTTTGATCTTTTTTAAAAGAAAAATAAAATACAGTTATCTGGCCCCTTTTCAACATGTCAGTGGGGATGCTTTGATGGAGAGTTCCTGCATGGCAGAATGGGGTTGGACTGGATGGCCCTTGGGGTCTCTTCCAACTGTAGGATGCTATGATTAATTAATTAACATATGGAATCAACCTAAGTGGGTCACCACTGAAAGGTCGGCTGCAAAGGTCTGGGCCTCTCTGCCCTCCTGCCTTGGAAGCAAATTCCATTGGCAGACCTCTGGGTTTTACTTTGCAAGGAGTTTTTATTTTCTCATTTTTGCCTTTTTAAAGGAGTTTCCCTCAGATTCTGCCAGAGGATGAATCGGGTCTCTTGAATTCTATGGCCCTGTTCCAGGCAATGCTAGACTGCAGGTCCCATCATCCAGCAGCACCACCGACTGTTGAGAACTGCAGTCTAATAAGGCTGCACATTGCAGAAATAATCCAGTTCGACACCACTTTAATGCTATGGAAAGTCCTGGGATTTGTAGTATGCTGTGGCATCAGAGCTCTCTGACAAAGAAGGCTAAATGTCTCACAAAACTATAATACCCAAATCTTGTTGTTGTTATTATTATTATTATTTTCTTAAATCCCACCTTTCTCCCAATATACAGACTCAAGGTGGTGATTTTCCATAGAATTAATATAAAGTATGTCTTTCTACAATGTAGCTGGACACCCCCATTACATAATTTGTTGGGGATGCTTCGATTGAGATTTCCTGCATGGCAGAATGGGGTTGGACCTCTATGATTCCATGATTCTATAGCACTCTGATCCTACTGTGATTTTAATTGTTTTTAAATTTATAAAGTTTTAAAGTCATAAAGTCTTATAATGCAAGCCATGCACTGATGGACTATTGCACTATAATTTTTTTATTGATTGATTTTATATCCTGCCTTTCTCCCAAAATAGGATTTTCTTAAAGAGGGTTGTTTTTTATAAAAAGAAAGGAACGTATAATGTCTTGGAATTAAAAATTTAGATAGATAGATAGATAGATAGATAGATAGATAGATAGATAGATAGATGAGTCTTGGAATTAAAAATTATGTGTGTGTGTGTGTGTGTCTTGGAATTAAAAATCCCTCTTGGAAGTGGGAATGAAATGTTGTGTGGATGCAGCCTGGGCACCAACAGGACCACTGTTGGCTTGGACTTTGTCCCCAAGCTCTGTTAGGAGCTCAGTCACTGGGCCTGTAGTTATCTAGAGAGATTATTTGGTCGGCAGTCCTGTCCTGTGTATCACTTCCTCTGAGCCAAAGTCCCAAAGCTCTAAGCAAAAGTGAATAAGAAAAATAGTCTAAAAACTTAAAGGAAGAACCCTCAACACACATTTCTAGGCCATTTCTCCCGTACCTAAATCTGCCTTTAGGATGTCCCGCAGTTTATATAGAATCTGCTTGAAAAACAGTGGCCAAAAGAGAATTAGTGGGCATTGTTAGAGCCAAATAGGGACAGTTGGACGACTGTGGCACAAAAATCCACAACATTTCGCTCCAAAAAACTGAAAAATAACAAACAAAAACACCGCGTGGGGCCAATATGCAGTGAGGTGACCCATGTTCATCCCTCCTGGCATGCGAAATGCCCACGTTTGAGCTGCCACCCATCTGCCAGTACGTAGCCTAAAGTTTCCCTAAAGGAAGTTCCATTTACCGAAGGTATAGAACTATGTCATGGGAGCAGGCTCCTTGTGTTGTCGATTTGTTCAGAGGGCCCCTCTATTTGCACGGGATTCCGTTCGGACCTCCCTCCCCCACATATGGGAGGAAAAAATATGTAAAGTGAAATTCTCATTTTTTTATTGGAGGCGCACCCCCCCCCCTTTCTGTCCTATGGGCTTGCTGTACACATAAGCTCCAAGCTTTTGTGTATGGCAAGCTCATGTATATCCATCCAATATACTGTACCTATTCTGTTTGAACCTTCGCTCAGTTGACAGTTCTTAGTCATCGTCCTGGTTCTCTAGAATACCCCTCATTTTTCTCCTCGTGGAGCTATTCTGAATGTCTTTAGTATCCCTTGAGTAACTCTTTAGTTTTCTCGACCATGGGATTCAGGACCACTTTACTTCTTTATGTTTACTGAAGTCAGGTCATGTGTATCTGACTATGCCTGGCTTCTCCTTTCCTTGCTTATAACAAACCTTATTCCCTCCCATCTAAAGATCCCCCTTACTTCACCCCATTAACCAGGGCATCCCTGTTAGTTAGGCTCAGATCTAAAATAGTGGATCCCCTTCTTGCCTCTTCCACATTTTGGACAAAGAACTTGTCTCAAGGCAAGTGAGAATTTGCCAGCCCTTAATTTTGGCCTGAGTATGACTTCGCAAAATCAGAATAATGGAACGTCACCCATCACGGACTACCTTCTCTCCTTTCTGCGTGTGGTGGTTCAATCTGTTCTAAAACGGCATCATCCAGTCCTCTGTCCTGACATGGGGGTCTGTTAGGAGGACCTCACCGTAAATCCTGTTGTTTCCCTCCCCTTTAATTTTTCTCCAGATTACTCCCCACCTGGCTTTCAGGATCGATATCCTTGATCTCTCACTGGTTTGTACATATCCCTGACATAGATGCGATTTCCTCCGCGTTGGCTGTCCTTTTAAAGGGTTATTACCTCTCTATTCCTACATTCCCAATCATGAGACTTCTTTTCACCAGGTTTCACTTGATGTTATAATTGTATTTGCTTGTTGTCCAGGAGTTGAAGCTTCATCCTGCTTATTTCCCTGCTCTGTGCATTGTTCGAGACATTATAAGACCATGTGTCCCTTACTTGCTGCTGTTCAAGTTTTTTTTTTGCTTCTCACTGTTGGGTCCTTGCACTGTCTTGCCTTGTTTCCCCTCTATGGCAATTTAACTCTTTTCTCCAGATCCTTCTTTGCCTTCCCGAATACTGTACTGTCTCCCTCCTCATTTAACTAAGTGTCAAAATCTTCAACTTTATATGCCACTGTAATGACTGGGCCTTTTAGGGGGTTCTTTAGAGGGCGTCTCTCAGACAGCACGGGTAAGCTGGGGGGAGGCAGCTGCGGATGAGAGCTTACATTCACGGCGGACGGAAGGCTCACTTGGGCCAATCAGTGTGCAGGAGCAAGAGCTTCTTCTGGAAAGCTTCTACGAGAGGGTTATTAAAACGGCCTCGAGGGACCAAGGGCCAGTTGGAGTGGGAGGAGAGTAGCAGTGAGAGGAAGAGTCTGCAGCAGTTAGTGTTTCCGAGGAGAATCAGGATCAGATAGAACGGTTAGGCGTTTAGGAGTGTTAGGGTGCGCTGGCCCTGAAAGAATATTTTCTAGTATACATTATTCATACCTGCACGGGCCCTTATGTCTTGCTTCTTTATATATTTTTGTGCTGCCTTGTTTAATCATAAATACCTATTTCTTAAAGGTATCTGTACTTTTACACTCCTTTCCACGCCTTCATAGCTCGGTTGATGCTTTGCGTCGCTTAGCAAGCAGGAGCACTATAAGTCCTAACCAAGTGACAAGTTCTATGTTAAGGGAAATCCATTAGAATTCACGAGTTGTTGGCGCGTGACTTAGGATCTCCAGAGGTTCACCAATCTTACTCCGCTAGCGTAGGAACATAGATCAGGAGGGCCTCAGGGGAGAAAATTATGGATCTGCTGGACTAAGAGCCAAGCCAGGCCTGCTGTTTGGCTGCTTGGACCACAGCGAGCTCCTCATAGTCCACACCTTACAGAGTTCTATCCAGAAGAGGGATACCCCCCCCCCTGGATCTTCCTTGAATCCCCCTGAATCCCTTTGCTCAAATAAAGGTTAGCAAAAGCCTTCAATGTTTCTCTCTTTCACAGAGCCAACCAGATATTCTCTTCCTGGAAAAACGGAAACAGAGCCTAACGCTGAGCCCACCTTGAGAGCTTTAGAAAACTTTAAAAGCCAGGAGTTTTGTGTAATACTATGTCCTACTGTTCAATTAATTAAACCATAACCTTCGGGGAGCCTCTATCAACATTTGTGTTAAAGTAATCAAATAATAATGTACGAACTAAAATACAGGTCAGAAATCTCTGCCATCCCACCAGGACAGGGGAGTAGGGGAAAGCCGGAACATTGGAAGGGGAGAAAGGGGCACGCCGGGACGCGGTGTGTATAAGCCAGCTGCATGGTTCCCTCCTCCGTCACGCCCCTTGCCTCCAGGGACTGCCGTGTGACGCTGTTTGGTTGCTCGCCAGGCGGTATCCTGGGTTGTTAGGAGGTGCGCAACGCGCACCGGCCCAGCGAGCCGCCCTCCGACTGTTACCGGACTCCACCTCAGCCCGCACTTTCACAGCTGCCACAGTGCGCCATCTGTGGACTGACGCGGAGGCCGGGGGGACGAACCCTCGCCAGCTACTTGGCAGAGAATGATTGCTGTATCTTTTATGCCTTCATGCTGTGTATTGTGGCGGGGACGGGGTGGGGCTATGATGTGGGGAGTTGTTTTGGTTGGGGAGCACGATGGTAAATTTCCCTGGCCTATGAGCGGGGTCCATATTGGCGTCGGTGGGGCGGGGGGAGGTTTATGGCTGGTAGGAGAGTGGATCAGCGTTACAGGAGAAGGCGAGACGATTGCCTAATACCTATCTCCACTTACTACTCCCCTCTCTAACAACGAAGATTGAGGGTCCTCCCACCATTCACAAACCTGTCTCTCCTCCGTGCATGCCCAGCCGGTTCTATTAAGAACAAGACCAACATCATCTATGACCTCTTGACGATAACCAACTGTGACCGGCTTGTATACTGAGACCTTGCTTGGGCATGAATGGGGAAGCTGTGTGGGCTCAGGCCCCTACTGCCGGGTACTCAGTGAAGGACCAGACCAGGTTAGGTGGGGGGGGGGGGTGCATTGATTCATAAAAAACACCTTGTCCTATCCAGGAAACCATTTTCGTAAAAACTTCCTATATTGAGTGTATCTACCTGACATATGACGGCCAGTGACCAATCTAGGATCTATTGTTCTATCGGCCACCCCGGCACTAAAAGACTCCCTTACTGAGCTGACACAGTTGATTCGGAGCTGGTGCGGAATCCCCAGACTCTTGGTCTGGGGGATCTAACATCCCCTTCGAGCCAACCAAGATTCCACCTGGTGCGGCCTCGGGAATTCATGCGCTTACCATGGCAGCCATGGCCTGTCACAACTGGTCTTGGGCCTACAACATTCGAGGGTATACACTTTATCATGGTTTTTCTTACGGACTGGAAATTCCATGGGCGGAAATAACCACCATTTCCGCCCTGTCCTGGACGGATCATTTCCTGGTTGGAGGCAAAAATCAAGGCATCGTTACCCAGATCCCTCTGGGGGTGGCTGACATTAGAATAATGGTTCACCTCGAAGGCTGATCGGAACCCAAAGGTTCCCTTAGAGGGGTATATGGTTGGGACTGACGGCCAACTTCTGTTGACGCCCTGGACTAAACATCTGCGGACATTGGATTCTCCAGGGCTATAACAGTATCGCTCCCCCGCGCCTCTTAGGCCTGCTGCAAAAGAAGCCACTGGTACAGGAATATCTCCGGGCAAGGAAGCGGTGCTGCGACGGCTACTAGGCATGATGGAGGCACACAGCGCTTACCCGACAAGGCTCTCCTTAGATCGTCTTTTGAAGGACTACGGAGAGGCGATAGAAGATGCAGAAAGAAAACTCGTATTTGGTGCAAGTTATCGCTTCCGCGGGGAGTGCATCGGCAGCAGAGCTGTCCGGGTAGTGAGCGGAGATCTTACTCAGATCCCCCCTGCCTGAACTTATTAGAAACCATTTAAGGCTGCTGTGACCAATTAACAACTTCTTTTTGCGGATATAAAACTCTCGGATAATGGAAGGTATTGACGCCAGTATTAGTGCAGACCAGAGTAGAGGTATCCAGAGCCTCTGTGGACTGATTATACTGGCATCCTTTGAGTGTAGGATACGATTATGTGGGACAAGCTCCTAGGACTCGTTAGGAAGCACAAACTTGCCTCCTCGATTTCTGTCTCGTGGCTAGCGGCTCAGGGGGGGGGAACGGTAGTAACTTCTGTTAACCGTATAATTAATACATCATTGAGGGATGGGCCATTTCCATCTAGCTTAAAATTGGCCATGTAAAACCTTTGCTAAAAGCCCTCCTTTGCACCCCCTGATGCCAACTAATATCGGCAGTATAGCTATTTGCCAATTTTGGGGACGGTGATTGATGAGGGCGGTGGTTGCAATCCCAGCTTCAATCGATTTGGATTGATGCAACGGATTATCTAGACCCATTTCAAACCGGCTTTGGGAGGTTACGGGGTTGGGGTTGAGACTGCTATTGGTCTTCCCTGGTTTCACTGATCTCCGTTCTGGGCATGGACAGGGGTAGCGTTTTTCCTGTTAGTGCTCTGGACCATCTAAGCGGCTTTCCATACCTTCTACCATGGTATCCTTCTGGAGCGCCTTTAGGGGGCTGGGAATCGGAGGGTAGGTACTGTACTTCCAGTGGCTCCGACCTCTCGCTCTGGGAGGTTTCCAGATGGTGCAGAGCTGGGGACGTGTGCTACGAACACGAGGGCCTTTCATCTGGATCCTCAAAGCGCCATTCTGTCCCACATGTCTTTAACATTTACATGAAACCGCTGGAGAGATCATCGAGGATGGGGCGCGGGGATTCAGTACGCTGATGCACCCAAAATTAGTCTTCCTATGTCTTCCGATGATCAGGTGGACCAAGGATGGCATCTCTCTCTCGTTGCCTGTTGGAGTCGTAGGTGGTACTGGGTGGATGATGGGAAAACCGACTCAGCCTGAATCCAGAGAAAACAGAAGTGCTTGTGATAGGCCCCTGCCCAGGGATGGTGGTCTTCCACCTGTTCTAAACACGGATCCGTCTGTGAAGGACTCAGTACTGTACGCAGTCTGGGGGTGCTCCTTGATTCGGTGCTCCACTTACCTCTCAGGTGGATTGATGTGACGGTCAGGAGCACCTGTTATCCAGCTTCAGCTGATACGCTCGTGCCGTCTACCTGGGCCTAGAGACCTTGAATTGATGAACCGGTTAGTACACGTCTGGGAAACCTCGCCGTTGGATCTTCTGCAAGAGTGCTCTAATGGTTGTAACCCTTGTACCATACCAGATCTGCAATTGGGGCAGAATATGGCGGCAAGGGCTGTTCATATAACACCTCGGACCAGTCCACATAACACCGGTTCCTTAAGCACCTTCACTGGCTGCCATTCGCTTCCGGGTGCAATTACCCTGGTTTTTTTGGTATTCCCTCTAAGCCCTAAACGGCTTAGACCAGGGGTTATTGGGGTACCGCCCTTCTTCCGTACCAATATGCCCACACACTCAGATCAACAGGAAGCAACTGTAAGAGTTCCGGAGGTTCAGATTACGCTACCACCCACAGGGAGGGCCTTTCTTCCTCGGCCCCCAACCTCTGGAACTCGCTTCCACGAGTTGCTGGCATTCACTGAACCAATTTAATAAGGGGTTAAAACACACCTGTTCGAGCAGGCATACCCCTGACTACTGATCCCCGATGTGTCCCTCCCCCCTCGTCAGCATTGTGGAGCTGCATGAGATGTGGTTTATTGCTGAATTTGTGGTTATGAGGTTTTGTATATGCATGGTTTTTATATGTATATGTATATGTTTGTTGTTAACTGCTTTAATTTATAGAAAAACGGAATTATAAAGTGAAAAATTTATTTATTATTTATTCTTCTACTTTAATTCTTCCTCTCTTCGGGTTCCTTCCCTCAGTCTTCAACATGCTTTAGTTTCCCTATCCTAATAAAAAACCCTATCTCGATCCCTCTTTCCTTGGGTAGCTATCGTCCAATCTCTTTTTCCTTTCTCTCAAAGTGTTGGAACGCATTGTTATAAATGCTGTCTTTAGTTTCTTGACACAAACTCCATTCTGGATCCCTTCCACGTTGCTCCACAGGACGGCCCTTACTAAGATCCGACGATTCTTTTGCAGTCCCAAGGCGAATGGAATGGCCTTCTTCTATTCTTGTCCTTCCGATCTGTGCGGACCTTCGACACTGTGGACCATGTCTCCAATATATGTGTACTCTCTGATCCTTGGTTTCCTCGGGCCTCTTGTTCTCGATTGGTTTCACATATTACTTGTCAGATAGATCTTTTTCTGTGGTCTTGGGGGTCATCCTTGTCTTCTGTCCCCTGATCTGTTGGATGTTCCTCAGAGCTCTGTTTTGGTATGTCCCTTCTGTTCTCTTTCTACACACTCTCCCTGGCAAAATATCAGTTCTTTTGGTTTCTCCTACCATCTTTCTGCAGATGATACCCAAGCTGTACCTTTCCACCCTAATCTTTGCCACCGAGTCTCGAGAAGCAAGTGTAATTCCTGTTTAACAGATGTCTCCCACTGGATGCACTATCGTGAGTTCTGAAGCCAATCGTCCAAGACGAGATTCTGTTTTCCTCCTAGCCCAACCCTTCACTACTTCCTTTCTATTTCTGTTCAATAAACATCTCTATCCAGCCGGTCCAGGAAGCCGCACGTTTCGTTTCATCTTTGACTCATTCTCTGTCCATTATACCACGATCCAGATACAGCCAAAGCTGTAGATTTTGCTTTATAATATCGTCCAAACTCCCCCATATCTCTCAATTCTACTTTGCAAGACACTGGGTCCATGCCCTAGTGGTATCATGACTAGACTACGGTAACCTCCTCGTGGCATGGCTCCCTCTCTACTCCACCATTAATTTCTGTTCCGTATTAGCGCACGCATTATTTCACTCGCTCACCCTATTATAAGTCTCCCCTCTGTTGTCCCCCCTTCACTGCGCTCCCTTTCTTCGACAGTACAAACTTCTGCTACTCACCTTTAAAGCTGCATGGGCTGGCCCTCTTTATTAACGATCTTCTCTCTCCCTACATCCCTACTCGCATCTTGCTCTGGTAGCCCAAAAGTACTCTCTCTCAACCCAGGATTTTCTATGCCCCATCCCGGAATCGTACCCTCTCTCTTGCTGCTCCCTCATTCCTGGAAAACCTTCTTCCCTCTGCTTGAGGCTCCTCAACTTCCCTAAAACCAGCTTAGGGAGCTGAAGCACCCTATTGTGTAGGGAAGCGTTCCGTTCTCAGGGAATTTGTGATTGTCAATTGGCTGTCGATAATGTTGATGTGATGTGATTGGTTTTATATTTGATGTTTTTAATTTTGTTTTTCTTTTCTTATATGGTAATTTTATCTATTCCCTTTTTAATTGTTACATCTTGAGTGTATGCTTGGGCAGGCCTTATATACTCTTGAAGTTTATGACTTGTACAGTGCTTGTGTATAATTACAGCGCTAGAATAAAGGTTAATACTAATAATAAATAATTAAATGCTGAACCAGGATTGTTAGAAGATGTTAGGCGAACAAGTGACCTTTGCAAGGCATTAAGGCGACTAAGCTTGTTTGAAAGCCAAAACAATTAGCACATCCTTGAATGGGGAAATAAAAACAGAATTATGAGAGTGATGGAAGATTCCCAAAAATGAGGTCAAAAAATATATTTAAGTCTTCACAATTCTGTGTCCTGCCTTGAATTATGAAACCGTTTTGTATGTTTGCACTTTGAACCAGCCACTGGAATACATTGTAGGGACCTTCATTTTGGATTAACTATATGAACAGCCCTTCTTTGCTTGGGGCTCAGTTTTTGGAACTTTGAATATTTATATGAACATCAAAACACAAGTCTTAACAAACCAAAAAATGGCGCCTCAGCACCCATGACATTGTACAGAAATCTCAGGAATCAAGCTTTCTCTAAGCCAAATGTCCTGAAGGAACAACTGTGTGAGAATATTCACGTTTATTCTAATTCAGCAAAGGAAATGGTCCCCAGTGGGGACATTTCTTTGTGGCAATTATTTTTTTTTTTAATAATTAGTCTTTATTAATTTTCAACTTACAAAATAGCCATACATTTAAATCACAATCACAAAGTCTCTCTTACAAAATAACAAATTAACATAGCCAGTTCTTCTTGTGGTTTTCTTCCGTATCTTCAATTCTTCATTACCCCCCTTCTTTAAATCATTACTTTCCTTCTGTTTCAGGATTGGAAAATCACTATATTAAAAAAAGGAAAAACCATCACGCTTCACTTGTCAAATCGTTTGGTCTATACTACACAATAGTCCTAATCACTCATCTTTGCTACGTTTGTTCCCATCTTCATACTTACGATCATATTAACAGCTTTTAAGAATAATAAAACAAATTCCACTATTATTCCTGGAAACTTTAACTTCAATATCTACAAACTAAAACTGTCTATAAACCTTATAGTACATAATTAGTCCCTTGGCTGCTACTCTTAGCTTCTCGTTTTTTTCCCTTTAGCCTTGTATTCTTCTCACTTTGCACCATTTTCAAACTCTTGTTTCTTCCTGGAGAATGGTTAGCTATAAACAGGTTAGTTCAGCTGGTCCAAATTTCATATTCAATTCCAACGTTCCCAAACAATAGATCTTTATCCGTTGTGGTATAATTACTCTTCCCTACCCGGTTCTGTTAGCCACTTTGCTTCCTCTTTTCTAATGAAGGCTCTACTTTCTCAATGTAGAAGTTTCTCTTTTTCACTCGAAGGGAGTTTCGAGTTTCCCATTTTTCTTTCTTCACTCTGTAGCAATCTCTTTATAGAATTCCTTGCTTCTCCAGTGAGTTGATTTTAATCTTCTTTCTTTAAACCTAAAACAAGCCTTCTATTATTTTACCATCTATAAATAAATTCTTCCTTGTAGTAGCGCGGTGAGGGAACCTACTTGTGTCTTTGTTTCAGTCTCGATCCGGGCAAGTCTCTCTAAATTTCACTTCCACATTATTCATCGTCAAGCCTTTCCTAAAGTTTTTTTGAATAATTATCTCCTGATCTTGAGTTCTTAAAACTTACCGTATGTCACGCGGCCGTCTTTTTCTTGGGCTACTTTGGAAAATATTCTAAACAATTATTCCACTTTTGACATTGCTAAGGGGGATCTCGCGGGAGTCCAGAAATTGGCTCGGGCTGGAATTATTTTTGTCTCCCAAATTTCTCCTTCTGTTCAGGGAGGCCTCTTATTTAATTGCTCATCTCGTTGTTTCTTTTCTGTGCCCTAGAGCTCTTTCTTCCTTATTTTTGTATTTTCACTCTTCTTCGATCTTATTTTCCAATTACGTCTTGCTTATATTCAAATAAACTTCCTCCTTAATTTCCTTAAATTCCTGTTCGACGTCAATTTTTCTTCCCTATGCATGTCTTTCTGTCTGTTAAGTCCCCTCTACTTTCTTCCCTTAGGGCTTTTCGTTCATCCCTTATTCCGCCTAACAGACTTTTGAACCCGTAGTTCCTCTAGTATTATTACAGTGAAATCTGTGTTGTTATTGCGTGTCTTGTAGACTCTCTTCTATTTCCTGAAGTGTAATCATATTCTCCTTTTAGTTTTTGTTGCCTTGTCTTCATTGGATATTCTTTATATCTTACTACTGATGTAACACATAGATGTAAGCCAGAGCCAGAAAAGAATATAGTCAACTCAACTCAAATTCAAGGCCACCCTCCACTTTCTTTCTTAACTACTTGTCTGTTTTATTTCTATCAATAGCCCAGACTAACCGCGACTTCCTAAGGGGTGTTATTTCAAGGCAGTGACAATTGTAATAACAAAAGACAAAACTACACCGCCTGTAATTAGCCAAATGCCAAGCGAAATACAAAGCCTCTTAAGCTTTTCAAAGATCGTTATCAGCTGAGTTGGCTTCTAGCAGTTCTCCAGCAGCTGCTCAGCGAGTTTCCTTCATTAAAGAGATACACCTTATTTTTACGGCTTTCTGCCAAGACCGCCCAAAAGAGAACGAATAAGATCCAGCTCAAAGTTAATCAATCCAAGTGAGGAGAGAGGACAAACGAGCTGCTCTCATTCTCTTCTTTTCCTTCTATTAGCCCGAGATAGACAAGTTTCCAAAGTCTTTTTGTATTTCAATCCGAATCCACCCAAATCAAGACTAGTGAAAACCGGTGTGGGTTTAAAACAAGGTTTCTTCTGATGATTAAAAGTTGTAGCCAAGGCTGATCCTGAAGGTTTAGGTCTCAACCGCGTCGGCTCTAGTGCTGCGACTCTCGTCGAGACCTCTCCTCTCGCTCCGGCTCCCACGCACAGGAGGGCAACAGCGGGACTTCTGGGGACCCCGGACAATCCCTCGCCCAAATCTCCCTTTCCAATTTGGGGGACTCTGGCCCAATAGATGTCGATCTCTATTGGCGCCTTAAACACGTCCGCGTGGACCTTAGGAGACAGAGCAAGCTATTGCCTCCGTTGCCTGACGTCTCTCAACCTAAGTCCGCTGGGCCAATTTAGAATAAACGTTTGAATTCTCAGCACATTTGTTTTCAGACCTGTGGTGGCTTAGACCCATCTTGATTCTGTAGTTTTCTTGTACAATGTCAGTGGCTGAGGCTCCAGTTTGTGAGCTTTGTTTTATGATGTTCATAATAATAATAATTAATTTGTTTTATTATTCTACAGCTTTCCAAAGATCATAGTGTTGAACAGCAAGTAAGGGTACTTAGCAAGAGTAAGCTCATTTTCCCCCCCCCAACAGTCTGGGTACTCATTTTCGCAGCCACGTCAGACGGATGTTTGAAGCCTGAGTGAGTGAGCTTGGGCCCTTTTGCTGGTCCTGTTGGTGTTGGCAGAAGGAATCAGGTTCTCATCTCAGCTGCCTTTGGAGCTGTATCCATCCGGTGAGAGAGGCCTTTGTTCTAATGCCACAACCAGCAGCCATTTGATGTCCCCAGTGTGAGCAAGAACTTTTCCTTCTGTCTTTAGGCCTGTTGAACTTTGAGGAGGTGGCGTTGTTTCTCCCAGGAGGAGTGGGCCCTGCTGGATCCAGCCGGATAGACCTGTCACAGGCAGATCACGGCAGAGTCTCTGGGTCATGTGCACTTTCTTGGTAGGTTTGCCTTTCCATGGATGTTATGTATTCTTCTCTTCAAGATCATTATATAATGCAATTATCCGATACATTATTTCCGGCCAGCCAAGAGGAGGAGCGGACTTGGCTCCTCCAGGTGCCGGAGGTACTGAGGTGTGCCCGGCTCCCATGTGACCTGCCAGGCCCCCAGCTCTGATCCCAGCACTAGTGGTTGTGGCTCAGCCAGAGATAGCTCTGTGTGGTTCCCTCCCGAGAGCCTTGCGTTCAGCAGCCAGTCTTCCCCAGTGAAAGTTGCCAAGCGGGAGACTTCGAACAGCAAACGCAAGGAGATTCCTCCTTAGCCAACGGAGAGCTGAAAGGGCAGGTCTTGCAGCGGTCAAATCAAAGAGGCTGCCGAGACGCATTTTTCTGTAAATCAATACAGGCGGTGATAAGGGAATGGTTCTGTGATTTAAGGCCAGCTGGAGAACGTGACCTTTCCAGATTTCTAACAAGTTACCTTGCAGCTGAGTGTGTTGGCTGGCTCCTCTGTTCTTGTTCCTGACCTTGGCGTCCTTAGGATCTTGTGGCTAATCTGAACCTAAACCTGACTACCCACACCTTCTGGTTTCCTGACCTGGACTGAACTGGCTTTTGTGACTTCTAGAATCCTTGACTCGTCTTTCGTTTGTTTTCTGCGCTGTGCTGTGCATCATTATCAGGTGTGTTCGTGTGTGTACTTGCAGCATTACTTTGAAGCGGGTCCCGATGGGAAATGAATGAGCCCTGTATATCGACATCTCATGGAATCGAACTTGTGGGCTTATAGGCTGTGTTCGTTAGGCTCTCTTGTTCCTTTATTGATATTTTCATTTAAAAATGCGTTGGATTGCATGTTCTTTGAGGGGGGGTGGCAAGAAGTATGCTGACAGAGTATGGCTGGTATTAGAGTCTCCTAAGACAGGCTTTTGCTGAAGAGGCCGAAGAAATTGTGCCAACCAAGCTAGTGGGCCAATTAGCAATAGCGTTTTGTGTGCAGGGTGTGACACTAATGGAATGCTCTCTGCAAGAATGAAGAGAAGAGGTCAAGATGAGTATGACTAAGGATGTCTACAAAAGGGCACCTATCCACCACGAAATGGTTGAGGAGGGATCTCTTCCCCCCTCTGCCTCATTCCAGTGAGTACACTGCCTTAGGAAGGAAGCTGTCCCACTGGGAAAAGAGCTGGCGTAACCCTTCCCAGCTTCTCCCTCCTGAGCTTTTTCCTCTGAAGGAGAAAAATCTGGAGGGAGGAGGAGGAGAAGTGCAATAGACTGCCTGACCTCGGGAGAATCACAATTGCCAGTGTCATACCCACGTATATGGGAGGTCCACCTTTATCTTTAAAAAGCTGCTTTAAATAAACATGCCAGTGAAGGAATGCCGAAGGAGAGGTGCCGGTTAGCCTCCTGCAGAAGGGTATTCCAAAGGATGGGAGGCAGCCCTTGTTAGTGTTTCTCATCACGGAGTTCTCAATATTGCGGTGAGACTAAAAAGAAAGCATTCCCCAGAATATCTTAGGGCTTCTAACACGCGTATGGAGAGATATGGTCTCTCAAATACTGTGGCCATACGCCGTCGTAGGGCTTCTAGGTCAAAACCGCACTTTGGAATTTTGGCTTCTGTTCAAAAACCTCCAAAGGAGGTACTCCATCCACATCAGCGGCGTGTGTTCCACGGCTTCCTTTCCCCTCTAATTTTTATCACGATGCCTCCAAGGCTTCCAGGATACGTCCTTACATCTCATTTCTCATAGCAAACATCCAGACAAAAATAGAGGTGTTGTTCCTGGTCAATTGGAAGCAGACAGGGGAATAGGGATTCAGCCTTGTCTTAGATGGGAGTTACAGTACTCTGAAGAACAGGTTCACCAATTGGTGACTAATTAGACTCAGTTTGAACTTGGAAGCCCAGTTCTCTGCAATTGCTCCGGAGTGCTGTTGTACATTTAAAAATATTTGTTTGTGCCATTCTCCCATCCTTCAAAATGGTAGATCTGGCTTCGGTGTTTAGGTTGCCTAGTTAATTCCAGTTTGGGCGACTGATGTGCTTTTCCTTGGGGCTGTCCTGAGAGTGTTTTTCAACTTCAGCTAGTCCAAAGAACTGCAGCCAAACTGTTAACAGGGACAGATATAGATCCCACAACAATTTGCCCCTTATGAACCAGCACCATGGGCTGCAGTCTGTTTTCCTGGCCACAATTCAAGATGCTGGCTATGACCTATAAAGCCCCTTAAAAGGTTCAAATCTTGGCTATTGACAGATCTATCTCCTGTATGAACCTCCCGGGGGTGCTAGGAATCTTTCAGGGTGGGCCTTGTCTCTGTTCTGGCCCATCGCAAGCACAGTTGGGGGGGGACCCAAGGAGGGTTCTTCTCATGGCTGCCCTGGGGTGGCGGGACTCTGAAGCTCCCTGCCCAGGTAGACCAGAATGGCTCTTCTTTATCATCCTTCTGATTGCAAGCTAAGGCTTTTGTTTCGACCGGCATTTACAACAGAAAGTGTATTAAAAAACATCCTGGGGGTGGTGAATGAATAAAAATGATTCATGTGGAGTTAAAAGCCCTTTGGTGAGGAGCAAGTTTTTATATTATTTATTACCAACCCTGAATTCTGCTGGAAGCTAGATTCATGTTGGAAGAACCTCAGAGGTTGCCCTCTCTAGGGCATTAGAGGTCCATGCATGACTCTGTGGTCAAAAATTGTGGAGGGTGGAGCAAGCCTTCCTTGAACTTGTAACCACTCAAAGGAAGCTCTGTGGGAAGATTACAAGCTATTAGATAGCTGGCTTATTATGCCTAATAAGAAAGCATAGCATGTCTTCTTTTGTTCTGCTTGATTATTTGTATTTAATATGCTTCCCCATACTCTGAGATGCTTTTTTACAAAACTTATTATTTCTGCTTTTTCTTTTCAAGCAGAAAGACTGGAGGAACACATAGTTATGCCCTAAGCACGGGAAAGCATAGTTATAGGCAAAAAACTGGAAACTTACTACAGCAAAAGGTCAACATTTCAGAATGAGGAAGGTATATCAAGAGGCGCTCCACAACAATGTATCATGCCGAAATTTTTTCCCCCAACTACGGGGGGCTTGTGCTTTGAAAGAGCGTTCTCATCTCTAAATGAAACACTTCAGGTGTGAATGTCATGGTGAAAGGTTTTGTTCTACCAATTGTATAGTGTAAACTTCCAGAAGCCCAATAGTAAAGAAAACACAAAAATGATGGGACGTGTGGGAACGGAAATGCTTTGCACAATCACTACGTATGCAAAATTTGAACGTGCATAGGAGATCTTATGAACCCACTGGAAATAAAACAACACAGAAGAGAACCATCCACATGCCGGATGTGGAAAAGGTTTGTAACAGTCATCCCTTGTGAGGACCAGATAGCAGGACAGGAGAGAAACATACACATGCCAGAAGTGTGGGAAACGTTTTCGCTACAAGTCAGCCCTTTGTGTCCATAAGAGACTCAAACAGGAGAGAAAACCGTACAAATGTCCGCAGTCGGGGGAGCTTCATCAAAAGTCACCTTTGTGAGGCATCCGAACGTCACACAGGAGAGGAAACGTTTACAAATGCAGCAGTGTGAGAAAGGTTTTTGCTGAGAGATGAGAAGCAATAGCTGTGAAGCATCAGAGAGGGGTCCACACCGGAGAGAAGCCATACACATTTCAGGAGCTGTGGTAAGGAAAAGGTTTTGTTCACCAGTCATCCCTGCTGAGGCACCAGAGAATGCAGACAGAGAGACAACCATTATCAATGCCTAGCCAGTGTGGGACAACGTTTGCTTACAAGTCAGCCTTTGTGTCCCATCAGAGACTCCACACAGGAGAGAAACCATACCACATGCCAAGCAGTTGTGGTAAAAGTTTTGCTTACAAGTCAGGCCGGTTGTGTCCATCCGAGATCACCACAGGAGAGAAACCATACAAATGCCAGCAGTTTGGGAAGGTTTGTTCAGGACGTACGTCTTATGTCCCATCAGAGAGTCCATACACAAGAGAAACCGTACAAATGCCAGGCGCAAAGTGATGGCGAAAGGTTGGACAAGTCAGTCTTTGTGAATCATCAAAGGTCCACACAGGAGATACATACACATGCCAGCAGTGTGGAAACGGTTTTTGCCTCAGAAGGTCAATTTCTTGCATCCCATCAGAGAGTCCAACCCGAGAAGGAAAAACCCGTACCATTGCCAGCCGTTGTGGGAAAAGTTTTGTCATAGACAGGTCTGGTCGTGCACAAGAGAGTCCACACAGGTAGAGAGCCATACACATGCCAGACGTGTGGAAAGGTTTTCTCGAATGTCAACTCTCGTGAGGCACCGAGAGTCCCACAAGAGAGAATAACCATTACACATGCATAGCAGTGTTGAAAAGGTTTGCCTAAGAAATCATTTCCTGTAGTCCATCAGAGAGTGCACCACAGGCAAGAAACTATCACATTGCCAGGAGTGTGGAAAAGGTTTTTGGCTTGATAAGTCAGGTCTTGTTGAAGCCTCAGCGAACCACACCGGAAGAGAAGCATACAAATGCCAGCTTTGTGGGTTGGAAATGTTTGTCTACAAGTCTAGTTCTTGTGATCCTCAGAGGAATCAACAACAGGAGAGAAACCGTACAAATGCAGCAGTGTGAGGAAAGTTTCTTGCTCAGAAGTCCTGTCTTGTGTCCCATCAGAGGTCCACAAGGGAGAACAACCATTACAAAGCAAGAAGTGTGGGAAAGGTTTTCTCAGAATCACATCTTGCGAGGCACCAGATCACCCACACAGGAGAGAAGCCATTCACATGCAAGGAGTGTTGGGACAAGTTTTGCTCAGAGTCAAATCTTGTGATCATCAGAGAGTCCACACAGGAGCGAAAACTATACAACATGCCAACCAGGTGGGGAGGTTTTGGTTCATCAGTCAGTTCTTGTGAGGCACCAGATGATGTCCCACCACAGGAGCGAGGAGGTAGACAATACAAAAGGAGGGTGTGAGTAAGAAATGCTTTCCTCAAAACCTTGGATCCTTTGATTCCTTCAAAGAGTTTCACAGAAGAGCAAAATATTTCAGTTGTTTTATAGCTGAAATATTTTCTTCAAAATTCACACATTTGATTGAGGGAGTCCACACAGGCGACAAACTAAAGTGTACCCTGGACTGTCGGAAACATTTTTATGAAATTTCATGCCTTCTTTTCACCTTTAAAGATGAACTCTAGCAATCCAGCATTTATGGAAAAACATTTTGTTGGCGGACAGCCCTTACCTTATAATAATACTAACAACAACAAACAACACCAATAATACTGTATTATAGACTGGCTTTCCAAAGAGACAAAGCGGGTACAACAAAAAAGAGTAAAAACTATGTCACCCTTTACACCAGTACTTCCCAACCATAAAAACACACGAAACTACACCAATTTTAAAAACGATTTTTTTTAAAACACAATACAAAATTGAAACATTAAAAACCACAAACTAAAACTAGCTAAAGTGCCAGTGTTGTAAGGGGGGCGACAGATTGTCAAATAAGCTCATGGGGGAAAGCTTGTTGGAAGAGCGGTAGGTCTTCAGCTTCTTCTCTAAAAAGGTCAAGGGAGGTGGCGAGCGGAGCTAGCGGGAAGTGAGGAGTCCAAAAAATGCGGGGCCGATATAGAAAAATGCCCTCGTGCAGTCGAGATGTACTTCGTTTATTAGGAACCCTCAACATGCTTTCCCGGCGATCTGAGGAGTGCAGGCGGATTATAGGAATCATAGAATCATAGCGTGGCAGAGGACCATATGGCCATCCAGTCCACACCCTGACCATGGCCAGGATAATCCAAATTCCAACGCATCCCTGTCAATGGCCATCCAACTTTCTTTTTAAAGACCTTCCAGAAGGGGACTATATTCACTCGGGAGAGTTTGTTCCACTGTCGAACAGCCCTTACTGTCAGTAATTCTCTAATGTTTATGGAATTTTTTCTTGTAGCTTTGTCCTTGTTCTGAGTCTAGTCTTGGGCCGCAGAAAAAGCTTGCTCCCTCCTCATTATTATCCCTTCAATATTTTAAAAGGGCTATCTTTATCTCTTCTTCTTTTTCCCAGGCTAAACATCCCCGCTCCTAAGTTGTTCTCTAGGGTGGTTTCCAGCCTTTCACCATTTTTCTGTTCGCCTTCCTTTGGCCCACTCCGTTTTCTCAATTCTTTTTTAATTGTGGTGTCCCGAACTGTCAAATTTTCTAGGTTGGGCTGACCAAAGCAAATAAGTGGCACTATTACTTCTTCTTGATCTAGACACTTACTTCTGTTGAGCAGCCTAATAGCTTGGCCTTTTTAGCTGCGCATCACACTGTGTTCATCTTCTGTTCAATTGTGTCTACTTGGACTCTTAGATCCCTTTCAACGTAGTTTCATTCAGCCAGGTGTCACCCATCGGGTGTTGTGACCCCTGCGATTTCCCTCAATGCGGGACTCGACTGCATAATTTGTGGTGACATTAAACCCCCTCCCCATTAATGATTTTTTTTGTACAAATGTTGGATAGACTTTCCGCCATTGACCAGTTGTCTGCTAATTTTCCGGGCTCCGGCATGATCGCCCAACCTGAAGCACTCTTTCCCTCGCTCTTATCAAAACAATCTTGGCAAGATGCACCTGCGCTCATCATTAAAGCTTCTAAAATACCATCTACATTTCTATCCTTTACTTCAATTTATAATAGATATAAAACTTAATTAATCTTAATTGATGAAATTATAGAACTATTTAACATTAACTCCACATATTATTAACCATCCTTTAAACAAAACATTCCAAATTCCCCTAATCACCCCCTTTCTTAAAAGCGGCCTTTTAGTGAGATTATCACTTCCCCACATTCCTCCTCTAGCCATCAAGTCAAGTTTTCTGAGCATTAAAAACACATTAACTCTTTTTTCCTATTCCATCAGCTGAACCCTTTTTAAATCCATCTCTGTATTTTGAAAACCCAACCTTTCTGACATAAAATTACTTCTGAATCATGTACATATATTCACTATTCCTTATATTTGGGATTTGATATTTGTGTATTTTGATTATTCAGGGTTTGATTATTATGTGTTCTTTCTCTGGATTCAGTCCTCCAGTGCACTTTATGGTCACTTTACTAAAAGTTTGTCATGAAAGTACTAGGATTCTAGAGATATTTACTCTTCTAGGTTTGTAGTGTTCCAGTGCATTCTATTGGTCATGTCTCTTGGACGTTACCACGATTTGCACTGGAGGACCAAGAATTCCTAGAGAGGGTTCCTCTCATGAAAAACTATACTGTTTTGTTATTTGTGGTTTTTCCATATCCACGGGGGTTCTTGTGCCCCTAACCTAGCGAATATGGATGGATCATTATCATGCACGGTATAGTATAGCATGTCTGTGCTTCTCTTCATGTTTGTGAGTAGTCAGTCTGGAGCGGGGTTTAGAGGACAAGGAGTGAGCGTCCATGGTTGGAATGGTTTTTGGGGTCAGTCAGCACCACAGTGAGTTTGAGGGTATTCTTGGTCCTGTTTTCCTCTCCTCTTCCGTTTATCCCCCCTTTTTTTTTTGCTATAGCCCCATGACTGAGAGGGGAGGAGATAGGAGTCTTCTACTGTTTCGTCTTTCCTTCCATCTTTCTTTAATTAGCCCAACCAGTATTGTGTATGGCACTGGGCAAAGCCAACCAGAATGCAACAGCTGAAGAGGTCCATTTTTGAAATGAGTATGAAGCCAAAGGCACGAGACTGTTTGCACTTGAGAACATAATTTTTTTTTTTTTTTTTTTTTACAAGGGAAATTATCTTATTTATCTTAATTTTCTCATTGTTTCCTCTTTACATACTTATTATTCTATCATTCATCAGGGATGTAGCCAGGATTTTTGGGAAGTGGGGGTCAGACTAGTGCCCCATTTTGAGAGTGCTAAGATACCCCCCAGACACAAAAGTGGGCCGTAGTGTTTACCTCAGATGGATGCCCCACTTTTAACTTCGTTATGGCTCCGTGCTGCTATGGATCTTGGGATTTGTAGTTTTGAGGAGTTGTTTAGCCATTTCTGTCAGGTGCTTGCGCATACAACCTACAAATCCCAGCTTTCCACAACATGGACTCAAGGGCGTTTAAGTGCCAGCACAGAATTATTGTTTCTGGGCAGATGCAAATGAGTCTTTCCTCTGAAGGTGTTTACATCAGATAATTCAGGTCAATAAGTCAAAGTGGCAGCGTTCCGCAATGATGCAGCAGCATTCTGTGTTCATGCTTGAGACACTTGCTCATGTGGGGGGACACGCAGGCCAACGGCGGCGCGGATGC
>NC_056523.1:2100639-2101651 GCF_019175285.1 Sceloporus undulatus
GAAAAACACACTTATTTCCTCACTTTCCAGACCTTCCGACCCGAATCCTTCAGAGCAGATCAAAGAGACTCACCTCTTTCCTGACAGGGATGTTTCTGCCTTTTTGGATGGTCATAAGGTTAGTCTGTGGTCTTCATGGTCTCTCTCTTGTGCCTACCTCACTGGGTTGTTGTGAAGGTAAGAGAGTCAGGAACATTTGTGCCTCTCGGTTCTCCTTCCTATATTCATAAGGAGAGACATTATTTTAAAATCAGAGAATATCCTCTTGTGTTTATTTTCTTAAAGCTGGTTGTGTTTGTGGAGAAGTAATGAAGGGGGCGCAGGATGGCCTTCCTTCCCCTTTTTCTCTCCTGGGGCTTTTTCCATTCAGGGAGCCCAAAAGAGCCTCTCTCTCTCTCTCTCTCTCTGGGTCTCCTTGTGAGGAGGAGAGACTCAAACCCACCCAGAAGCCCCAGGAAGAAAGGCCCTCTCCCCTTGTGCCCCATGGAAGAGAAAGGAAGGGGAGAGGGGGCTCCCCATGGGAACTGCCCTCTTCCCCCTTTCCATGAGGGTCCTGGGGGAGAGGGAGGAGGAGGAGGGGAGGCTGGGGATGCAGAGGGGCTCCTCCATTGCCAGGTCCTTTCCCTGGAGAGAAAGAGGGCAAAGGAAGGCAGCCCCTCCTCCTGCCCCAGAAGCCAGGTCTCCATGGGGATCCCATCATCATTCACCCCATCATCCCCCTCTTTCCAGCCTCTCTCTCTGTCTCTGGGAGCAGGGCTTCCCTCCTTCCTCCCTCCCTCCCCGAGAGCCTTCCCTCCATCTCCCTCCATTCCTAGAAGGGACCCCATCCTCTCCATCCCTCCCGTCCCCTTCTTCCTCCTCTAGGGCTGCATCTCCCTTCATCCCAAAGAGCTTTCTCGCTCTCTCTTTCCAAGGACCCATGGCTCCTCCGACCCACCGACTCCCCCCACAGAGGCCCCATAGAGGAGGGGGACCCACTCCCTTCCCACCTCCTTCTCTCTCTCTCTCTCTC
>NC_056523.1:2101679-2106310 GCF_019175285.1 Sceloporus undulatus
AAGAGGGCTAGGAAACATTGTGCCTCCAGTTCTCCTTCCTATATTCATTAAGAGATACATTCTCTAAACATCCATCAGAGAGAGTATTTTCCTGTGTTTATTTTCTTAATGCTGGTTGTATTTGTGTTTGTGGAGGAGTGATGAAGGGGGCACAGGATGGCCTTCCTTCCCTCCCCTTTTTCTCTCCTGGGGCTCTTCTCCATTCAGGGAGCCCAAAAGAGCCTCTCTCTTTGGGTCTCCTTGTGAGGAGGAGAGACCCCCCCCCAGCAGCCCCAGGAAGAAAGGCCCTCTCCCCTTGTGCCCCATGGAAGAGAAAGGAAGGGGAGATAGGGAGAGGGGCTCCCCATGGAAACTGCCCTCTTCCCCCTTTCCATGAGGGTCCTGGGAGAGAGGGAGGAGGAGGAGGGGAGGCTGGGGATGTAGAGGGGCTCCTCCATTGCCATTCCCTTTCCCTGGAGAGAAAGAGGGCGAAGGAGGGCAGCGCTTCCTCCTGCCCTAGAAGCCAGGCCTCCATGGGGCTCCCATCATCATCCCCCTCTTCCCAACCTCTCTCTCTCTCTTTCTCTCTCGGGAGCAGAGCTTCCCTCCATTCCTAGAAGGGACCCCATCCTCTCCATCCCTCCCGTCCCCTTCTTCCTCCTCAAGGGCTGCATCTCCCTTCATCCCAAAGAGCTTTCTCGCTCTCTCTTTCCAAGGACCCATGGCCCCTCCGACTCCCCCCACAGAGGCCCCATAGAGGAGGGGGACCCACTCCCTTCCCACCTCCTCCTCTCTCTCTCTCTCTCCCACAAACACCAGGCCTTTCCAAACACTTTCCCTGCCTCTCTAGGAATCTCAGACCTCTCTGCTCTCTCCTCCTTCGCGGACTCCCTAGGAATCTGAGCCTCGGCTCTAAGGCCTCTTTGGGGACTCTCTAGGAACCTGGGCTCTCCGTTCTCTCTCCCCTTGGGAGACTCTCTAGGAATCTGAATCTTCTCTCTCTCTTTTGGAGGACCCTCTAGGAATCGGAGCTCTGTATTCTCTCAGCTCCCTTGGGGCTCTCTAGGAACCTGAGGCCGCTCCTCTCTTTCCCTTGCATGACTCTCTAGGAATCTGAGGGCTTCGCTCTTTCTCCCTTGATGGACTCTCTCCCCCCCCCCAGCATCCTTAGCAATCTGAGGCCTCCACTTTCTCTGTCCCCTTTGAGAACACAACTACAATTCCCAGAATTCCCTAGCACTGAGCCAGGGCAGTTAAAGCAATCTCAGATTGGATTACTTCTGCAGTATGGATTGGACCTTGAGCGTTTTAATAACTAAGGTCCAAAACACACTGCAGAAATAATCCAGACTGCTTTAAGTGCCCTGTTTCAGTGCTAGGGAATCCTGGGAATTGTAGTTTGTTGTGGCACCAGAGCTCTGTATGACAGAGAAGGCTCCATGTCTCACAAAACTACAGTTCCCAGGGTTCCCTGGCACTGAACTGGATTATTTCTGCAATGTCTCTTGGACCCAACTCTGGCTGCATCTTCCCTCCAGAGACAATCCAGTTTCATACCGTTTTAACTTCCATGGCTCCTGCTATGGGATCTTGGGATATGTAGCTTGCAGCCACTTCAAAGCAGCGCCCGCAAAATTTTATGCCAAAAGAAATAGTTTTAAATGTTTGAAGGGGCCAAATATTATTTTGTTAGCTTCACTGCCTCAGATTAAGGTGTTCTGGGAATTGTTTTGTAAGGCATTGCCTTCTCTGTCAGGGAGCTCTGGCACACAAGAAACTAGAAATCCCAGGATTCCATAGCATGGAGCCATGGCTGTTAAAGCGGTGTCACACTGGATTATTTCTGCAGTGTGGATGCAGCCTAAGAGTGCATCTGCATTGTAGAAATCATGCTGTTTGGTGCCACTTTGGCAGTAACTGCAATCTCAAAATGAACCCGTTTGGCACTGCTTTAACTGCTTTGGCCCAGTGCTATGAAATCCTGAGAATTGTAGTTTCTTGTCGCACCAGAGTCTGCTGACAGAGAAGGTTAAATGTCTCACAAAACTAGAATGCCCAGCATTCCCTAGCACTGAGCCAGGGCAGTTAAAGGGGTGTCAAACTTGATTATTTCTGCAGTGTAGATGCAGCCTAACACGTTTCTATTTGGCACAAAGCTTCCTGGACCCCCTGTTAGAAAAACTCTTTGTTATGGGTGATGTCTCTTGCTGCCGGTGGTTTGAACTGGTACCAACTGGAACAGATACAGTCTTCTCTGGAACTCAGGAACAAAGTAACTTCAACACAGATTTTCACTCAAATGAGGGTTTATTGACTTTGTTGCTATTTACACTTTCACAGCAGACTACTATACATCTTTCCCTTTCAGTGTCCATGCTAGAAGAAAAGAAACCTGAACATGACATTAGTCTTTGGCCAGTTACAGACTGCCAAAATAAAGCTGCTTCGGGTCTCTTTGGAGGTATGCTGTTTAAATGATGCATGCATCCTAAGAATCCAGAAGCTGCACCAAAGCTGCACTCCAGTGCTTAGGAATGGAGTGTGGCTTTGGCGTGACCTCTGGACTCTTAGGACCCATGCATCATTTAAACAGCATACCTCCAAAGAGACCCGAAGCAGCTTTATTTTGGCAGTCTGTAACAGGCCTTTGTTCTCCCAAAAGATCAACATTCCCACCAAGTGGACACAGCTCTTTCCCATGAAGTCCCCATGTAACACAAGAGCATAACAATAACATAATTTTGTTTATATTTTGTCTCAATGTCCTTGAGCACTTCTTCTTCCAGGCCTAGGCTTTCTGGCCTCCAACAGGAACTATTTTAAACTCTAGTTAACAATTGACGTTTAAAGCCCTCCATGGACTGGCCCCTCCTTACTTATCAGACCTTCTTTCTCCTCACCTTCCCACTCGGGCCCTCCGTTCTGGTAGTCAAGGTCTGCTGTCTCAGCCCAGGATTTCTTCTGCCCCATCCCGGATTCGCCCCTTTTCACTTGCTGCCCCTCAATCCTGGAACCTTCTTCCCCCACAAGCAAGAGCCATCACTTCTTTAACTAGCTTCAAAACAGAGTTGAAGACCATCCTGTTCAGAGAAGCCTTCCCAGGCATTGCATAATTGTCACTTGCTATTTGATGTTCTTTTGGTGTCTGTTTTATTGAATCATTTCCTGTATTGCTATGTATTTTATATGTCCCCACCACCACTCCCTTCTCCTTTTGTGTCGTGTCTTTTTAGATTGTAAACCTGAGGGCAGGGAACCGTCCAATTATAAGATTGTATGTACAGCGCTGTGTAAATTTACAGCGCTTTATAAATAAAGGACAATAATAATAATAATAATAATAATAATAATAATAATAATAATAGACACATCTGAACATTTTCAATACAAATAGAATTATTTTTAACACCCCCTTCATGCCAAAAGAAATATCTTAAAAGCATTAGAAGGACTGAAAGATTCTTTGGTTGGTTCAATGGCAATTTTGAGAGTTGAAATAAGTTACAATTATTTTTTATTCAATTATGTTTACATTTATTTGCAAAAGATCTGCCACATTAACTTTATGGGGACTTTTCGGAGATTTTGACTGAATATTCCAAGTAATATTGGAGAATTCTGGGGATTTTGGTAAAACATCCCGAGGAATATCTTTGAGGCTTGTTGGCAACAGTGGTCTGAACCCCTAGCCTCTGCCTCCCTCGGAAAGGGCCTCTCCTTCTGATCCAGGGACCCCTCTTTCCCCCACAGCCCCACATTCTCCCCCAAAAGCAGGTTTGCTCTTCCCACTCGGCCGGGGGCACCCTCCGCACTGGAGAAGCAAGGCCGCTCCATCCTTTGGGATCCTGGGTCTTTGGCCTCCTCTGCCCAAGAGCGCTGGTGCCTCCCTGTCAGAACGGTCAGTCTGCTCTTGGATCAATCAGTCAGGTTTGATGCAAAACAAACAGCACTTTATTGATGATTTCCAAGACCGCACTTGTGACTTATTCCGCTTCTAAGCTGAGACTGTCCATCTCCATCCATTACAATGCATCAAATCCTCAGCAACTCCACCTCCAACAGACCTTTCCCTCCTTTTCCTTCTACAAATCCACCTCACTCCCCCTTTCTTATACTTACAGTAACAGTTTCTAACACCACATTCTGCTGTACTGACACTCCAGGCCTCTTGCAACAAATAACAAGGTATCAGTATCTACCCTCTCCCTAAACCTATCCAATCTGTAGCTAAACTAAATATGCTCAGCCCACAACTATTATTTCTCCTAACCATTATCCCCAACCTTTCCGATATACTTCTGATAGAATCCAAGGATTCTAACACTCCCCAAACTACAAATCCCAGCGTTCCCTAGGAAGGGGCCCCAGGGTCAGTCCAAAGGGGGTGTCCAAGGGCCTTATTATTATTATTCCTCCTCCAGAGCAGGGGCCCCTCCTGAGCCTTCTTCCCTGGTGCCAGGGCCTCCTCCCTCTCTCCCTCCTGGCCTCCTCCTCTCCAGCCTCCCTTCCTCTCCTCCTCCTCCAGGGTCAGCCAAGGGAACAGGGAGTCCCAGGTTCCTAGAGAGTCCTCCAAAAAGGAGAGAGAGAGAGCACAGAGTTCAGATTCCTAGAGAGTCTCCAAGGGCAAGATAAGAGAAAGCAAGAGAGAGAGG
>NC_056523.1:2106410-2117979 GCF_019175285.1 Sceloporus undulatus
CAGGAGAGAAACCATACACATGCCAGCAGTGTGGGAAAGGTTTTGCTCAGAAATCATGTCTTATGAGACACCAGAAAGTCCACACAGAAGAGAAACCATACACATGCCAGCAGTGTGGGAAAGATTTTGCTGAGAAGTCAATCCTTGTGAAGCATCACAGAGTGCACACAGCAGAGAAACTATACACATGCCAGCAGTGTGGGAAAGGTTTTGCTCACCAGTCAGCTCTTCTGATGCACAAGAGAGTTCACACAGGAGAGAAACCATTTATATGTCATCAGTGTGGGAATGGTTTTGTTCTGAAGTCATGCCTTGTGAAGCATCAAAGAGTCCACAGAGGAGAGAAAACATAAAAATGCGAAGAGTGTGGGAAATGCTTTCCTCAAACATGTCATCTTTTGAAGCATCAGAGAATCCACGGAGGAGTGAAATCATTCAGTTGTTATATGTGAAACATTTTCTTCAAAATTCACACCTTTCGAATATGAGGGAGTCCATACAGGAGACAAACCATACAGACCACAGGACTGTAGGAAACATTTTCCTGAAATTTCACACCTTTCCAATACTCAAACCATGACACAGAACGGATAAAATTCCTAAAACTTTCATCATAGCTCCAATCAGACCTAATTTATTTGCAAGAACTTCTGTGTGAAGTCAAAGGCTTTTATGGCCGGCATCCATAGTTTTTTGTGGGTTTTTTGGGCTATGTGGCCATGTTCTAGAAGATTTTCTTCCTGACGTTTTCGCCAGCATTCTCTGAAGATGCCAGCCACAGATGCTGGCAAAACATCAGGAAAAAACTCTGCTAGAACATGGCCACATAGCCTGAAAAACCCACAAAAAACTAAGCACTTCTGTATAGATGTCCCCATCTTCAAAAAGGGGGGCAAACAATTACTGCCCAGTTTAAACAAACTGATAAAACCTTACAGAAAATTTAAAAAAACAGGAGCTCTAAGCAGCGTCTTATCAGGCTGCCACCATCTTGGAAAAGATCAGGAGACTATTATCTTACTGCCATGTGTGCACCATCTGACTCTCTATGTGGAACTGGGATTGAATGCTCTTGAAACTGAAGCCTGGTTGATGACTTATAGGTTTTGGTTTAAGATATATTTCCAGCTTAATAGATCCAGTCTTTATGGCTCCTACTGTCTGACATTTACTATGCTAGTTGGGCTAAATTTTATGAAAGTAAAGTAATTTCTATAGGTTTAAATGTTGATTCTCCTTTTCCTTACCGAAAAGGAGTGTCTTGAATCTATTAGGGTCTGCCTTGCAGAGAGAGAATATCAACTGACATATCCCACTCCTCCCAGAGTGTGTTCTCCAGCGATGCTCAGGATCCCCCCCTTGCAGGGTAGGATACCAGACTATTTTCAAACCCTTTTGCTGCTGGTGTCGAGGAAGGCCTTTTTGTTTGCAAGACTGAATGTGACCAGGGGCAGATATCTGCAGACCCCATTTTTCAATCGTGTATGTCACTGTGATCAAGATCCAGATGTTCTCCATCATATTGTATTGCTCTTTCCATTGTATATAATTCTGAGGGGGAAATTGTTAAGGTTATTGGAAATGAATATCTTTGAATGGATTATCAGTGGAATACCTATTGGAAGATCAGAACCCACACATTACCAGGTTAATGGCCAATTTTCTGGTAGAGGCAACAAGATTATGGTTTAAATTTTAATAACAATCCTAAAGTTTTATTGTAAATGTTGTAAATGCTTGTTGTTTTTCTATGTCTAATAAAGGTTGACTGACTACTGCCCAGTTAGTCTGACCCAATACCAGGAAACATTCTAGAGCACATCATTAACTAGGGAGTCTTTAGAAAGGAATGCCATAAACTGTCTCTCCCTGCCTGGTTTTGTTTCAGCCGTTAGAAAGTCAAAGGGATAGAGCAAGACTAAAGAAAATGTAGCTGTTTTTGCAGGTAGTTGTCAAGGCAGGAGAGAACAGAATATGAATAGAAGAAATATTAGAGGAAATATTAAAGTCTTTAAGACAAAGAAGGAGGACAAAAGGAAAAACACAGCCTACTCGGAGCGAGGCAGGAAAAAGACTGAGGGATGGTGGAGGTTGCTCCTTCTGGTGGCAACTATTTCAAGTCTGTTTTTCCTGCCTATTTCGGAGCAAGAGATGGAATCAATCCATGTTATCGGATGTTTCCACTTCCATCGCGGGAAAACAACGTAGCTTTCTTGCAAATAAGTCATGAGAAACTATTCTTATCTCTTTTTTTTTTTATAAAATTACCGGCTTGTTAGATTAAAGGAATGATGTGGATGTTGAATGTTGTCATTTCAATAAAGCCTTCAACATGTTCTGGCAAGCAAGCTAGTAAAATTTGGGCTAGACAAGACAACTATTAGGTGGACTTGAAATTGGTTGACCGGCTGAACCCAAAGGGTGCTCAGCAATGGCTCCTTGGCTCCTTCATTCCCCAATTCTGAAAAAAACCTTCTCTTGCCCCTCCTCTTTGTCTAACTATCGTCCGATTCTCTTCTTCCCTTCTTTCTAAAGTTTTGGAAGGGTTGTTTATTCTCGCTGTCTTGAGTTCTTGAAGCCAACTCCATCCTCGATCCCTTTCAGTTTGGTTTTCTCCCACGGCATTCTACAGAGACAGCTCTCCACTAAGATCTCGAATGACCTTTACAGGCCAAGCTAATGGCCTTTACTCTGTTCTCATCCTTCTCGATTTGTCTGCAGCCTTCAACACTGTTGATCACTGTCTTCTAGTGGATATACTTCTGACCTTGGGTTCTCAGACTGTTCTCGACTGGTTTAGATCTTACTTGTCTGGCAGATCTTTTGCAGTAGTTGCAGGGGTCAGACTTCTCTCTCGTTCCCTTTTCTGTTGGGTCCCCAGGGCTGGGTCCCCTTTGTTTTCTCTCTACACACTGTCCTTAGGAAAACTCATCAGCTCTTTTGGCTTTTCCTACCATCTGTATGCCGATGACACCCAGCTGTATCTTTCCACCCCTGACCTTTCCTCCAAGGCTTGAACAGCAAGTTTCGTCTTGCCTCACAGCTGTCTCACAGTGGATGCGCCATCGGCGTTTGAAGCTCACACATGTCCAAGACGGAGCTTCTTGTCTTTCCTCCTAAGCCCACTTCAATACTCCTTTTCTGTCTCTGTGGACAACATTTCTATTCAACCAGTCCAGCAAGCCCACAGTCTTGGTTTTATCTTTGACTCTTCTCTGTCGTGTATCCCTCAGATCCAGACCACAGCCAAGGCTTGTAGATTCTTTGGTACAATATTGCCAAAATGCGACCATATCTCTCCGCCTCTACTGCCAAGATCCTGGTCCATGCCCTAGTGATCTCACGACTGATTACTGTAATGTCCTCCTGCTGGGCTTCCTCTTTCTCACCTCCGTGTTACCCATATTGGTTTATATAAATTTGGTAAATGATACCCTAATGACCCCTAGATGAACTCTAATAGCCTGTCACCATTGCCAGCAAGGCATGAAGACATGTACACAACACCCCTGAGGGGTACCCACATCATCATATCTAGAGAGTCGCCATAAAAGGGATTATCATAGGACCAGGAAGAGCAAATATTTGCCTTGCCTGAGGCTCTTGCCCCCTCCCAGGGTCTGTTGTCCAAGCAGCTTAAGACACTAAGACAATCAGACAGGGACATCCAGGTGAAAACAAGAGTAATTAAACACCTTTGTTCTCACAATCAAGCCCCTTTGCCAGAAGCAAGATTTTGCCTATAAATACTCTCCAGATTTGCCTGTTCACTGGGCCGTCTGGACTTCAGGGGGAAGCTCTGTCCCCTTGAACCCTGACCTGGCTCCTGATTTCTGGCCAGTCATTCCATGGCTGAGCCTCATGCCATCCTCATCATATTCCATTTGGATTCCTGGAGGGAGTCTACATTCTGTACGTATCACCCCAGTGATGCCTAAAATCCATTCCAGCTAACCTATGCTTTTCCTGGCCTTGTATGTGTGTGTGTATGCTAGTGAATCGTATGTGTTTTCCCCTTATAAATAAATTGATTTTAATTCTCGAAGGTCTGTCTCAGCTCTATTTATTGGGATCCCCTGGTCTTCTCGTATACACATCGGGAGACGATCTCGGAGGGCTCTTGTGGCCAGCCCCCTCTTGCAATATTTGGACTAATAACAACATAATAAAATTCCCCTAACGGACCCTTGGCTACACCGTCCTTTAATCTCTGTCCAGCATTCAGCTGCACGCATTATCACTTCCACCCACCGCTCTGACCACATCTCTCCTGTGTTGGCATCCCTTCATGGCTCCCTCCCTTTTCGCATTCAGTATAAGCTCCTGTTGTCGACATTTAAAGCCCACCATGGACTGCCCCTCCTTACTTATCAGCCTTATTTCTCCCCCCCTTCCCACTAGGGCCCTCCGTTCTGGTAGTCAAGGGTTCCTGTCCAGCCCAGGATTTCCTCTGCCCCATCCCGGATTTGCCCCTTTTCACTTCACCCCTGGAACCTTCTTCCTCCACAAGCAGAGCCATCACTTCTTTAAACCAGCTCAAATGGAGTTGAAAACCATCCTGTTCAGAGAAGCCTTCCCAGGCATTGCATAATTGTCGCTTACTATCTGATGTTCTTTTGTTGCCTGTTTATCGATCCATTTCCGTATTGCTATGTACTGTATATTGTATTATCCTACTTGAGAGTATGTATTTTCCCTGGAAAATGATTAACCTTCCATTATGAAGCCAAGCCCTCCCCAGTCCATCTGCCTTGGTCCAGGCCTCGGGGAGGTAAGAGGAACTGCTGGACCTCTTACCCTTTCCCACCACCACTCCCTTCTCCTTTTGTGTCATGTCTTTTTAGATTGTAAGCCCGAGGGCAGGGAACCGTCTAACTAAAAGATTGCATGTACAGCGCTGTGTAAATTTACAGCGCTTCATGAATAAAGGTTAATAATAAAATAATAATGATAATCTTGGAGAAAAGTGACCAGTGGGGTTCTTTGTCCTGGGCCCAGTGCTATTCAATCTTCATCATGACTTGGTTGCATGAATTGAGGCATGCTTTCAAACTTGCAGGGACACCAATTAGGAGGTGTAGTAATACCCCAGAGGACAGAATCAAAATTCAAATGACCTTAAATAGATTAGAAAGCTTGTGCCAGGGGGTGGTCTCCTAGTGAGTGGATCTGGAGTTGGGGCTTCTCAGTGCAGGACGTCTGGGGGAAACATGGAAAGAAAAAAGGGTGGAGGACCGAATCCCCCTGCCCTACAACCCTTTCCAGGAGGGAGGATTCACCAGGCAGTTCTCCATCCTGGAAAGGTTTGTGGTTCCGATCATCTTCCCCCCATTCTAGGCCAGATAGCTGCCTGGTAAGTCATGCAGGTCTCCCTTCTGGAAAGGGCCAGGGAGGGGGGGCCTTTCTTAATTCTCATCAGGCCTTTCTCCCAGCACTATGGGTCTCACTATGATGGCAATAACTCACTCTCCTCATCTTACCCTTCAGGCCCCTCAGAAGGTGAGGGAACAGCTGAGGAGAGGCCGCACATCAGGGCTGAAGGTGGGCTGCCTGAGCTTATCAGCAACTTGCTCCCTCTCCCACTTCCTCACCTGCCAGAGTTGATTTTCTGCCATCATGCGCTGGAAAACAGGTGCAACAAAGAACTGCTTTGCATCTGGGTCAAGTGCCTCCTTCCTCCAGACATGCAGCGATCGGGGAGGGAAGAGGAGTACAAGTTCCGAGGCGTCCTGCAAGAGAAGCATGTTCACTGCCAAAGGGGAGATGGTGGGAGGGGTGGAGGGGAAATGGGCTTGGGTCGCAAGTGGGTCAGAATGGGGGCAGGAGGCAGAGAGAGGAGGCCCTATCACCTGTTTGACTTCCAGGCTGCGGGGAACATGGAGCAGTCCTTTTTTGTTGGTGTGAGGCTTGAAGTAGTGTACGGCACTGAGAAGCAAGTGTGCCACAGAGAGGGCTTAGTGTACGCATGTCATGGGTCACCATGGCTGATCTAATCAAGGAAATAATAGTGCCACTCTTGTTCTGCTTGGTCAGGCCTCACCTGGAATACTGCGTCCAGTTCTGGACACCACACACTTTAAATGGAGTTTGACAAGTTGGAATGTGTCCAAAGGAGGGCAACCAAAATGGTGAAGGGTCTGGAAAACATGCCTGAAGAGTGACGTAGGGAGCTGTATATTTTTAGTCTGGAGAAGAAAGGTAGTGATGATAGCCCTGTTTAATATTTGAAGGGATGTCATATTGGGATAGAGCTAGCTTGTTTTCTACTGTCCAGAGAATAGGAGACAGATTCCAGCTCAACATCAGGAAGAACCTCCTGAGAGCAAGAACTCTTTGACAGTGGAACACACTCCCTTCTTAGGAGGTTTTTAAAGAGAGGCTGGGTGGCATGGCAGAATGGGTTGGGCTGGATGGGCCTGAGGTCTCTTCCAACTCTATGGTTCTGTGTTCCTGCATGGCAGGGTTGGGCTGGATCGCTCTTGTGGTCTCCTTCCAACTCTGTTTTGTCCTGACAGTAAAGGCTGTTCAACAGTGGAATAGAATGCCTTGGAGTGTAGTGGAGCTGCCTCCTTTGGAGGTTTGAAGCAGAGGCGGGTGGCCTTTGTTGGGAGTGCTTTGAATGTCTTTCTTTGTGACAGTTGTGGGGTAGGGGGGCAGTGAGAATGGAGGCTACAAGTCCTCCAAGAGAAGAAAGAGCAGAGAGCTTATATTCCTGAGAGAGTTCCCAAGGGAGAGGGAAGAGCGGAGGCCTCGATTCCTAGAGGTCCTTTTCCAAGGGAGAGAGAGCGGAGGCCTCCGATTCAGAGAGTCCTTTTCCAGGGAGAGAGAGCGGAGGCCTGCTGATTCCTAGAGAGGCAGCACTGTTGGGGGGGAGGGAGGCTGGAGGAGGATGAGGTAAGGAGGGGGCGCCCTGAGTGGGGCTTTGTTGGAGGAGGAGGGCAGGGGGATCCATGTCGGTTGCAGGACTTCCTGGGTCCTGCTTGGTATGGATTTCTCTCTTTCCACAGGAGGCCCTGAGAGGCTCTCTGGCACATCATATGGAAGGTTAACGTGGTAACAGCATACTGTGCTGTTCTTGTTTTTAGGGATATGTTTCACTTTAGATGCTTTCACACTGTTATACTGGCTCACAGGTGAAGGAACTGAAACTGCCTTTCCTGCAGGTGACCCCATGAAGTTCATAGGGTTTTATTAGCAAGGAAGTCTTAGAGATGGTTTTGCTACTTGCTTCCATGCAAAATGAGCCTACAGCTCCTGGTATTGTTGGTAATCTCCATCCAAGAGCTATAACTAAGCGTGACCCTGCTTAACTTCCAGATCAGATGGGATCTGGTGCCTCTAAGGTATCTTATCAAGATAATAATTCTTAACACAACATTATATTGATGGTGCTCTGTGAATACTAATGATCTGTACTAACACAACAATGATTCTTTTTACAGGGTGTTTGAGCAAGCATCTCAGGGACATTTGCCGCCGAGACAAACAGAGAAGGAATGATTTTGATTCTGTTGTAGCTTTGTTTGGATATAAATACCATGGATGAACCAGATTGTTGACCTGAAGGAGAAGAGGCCTTGATGAGACAGTGAGAATTCTAGCGAGGACAGGTCCTGGTGAGGGCCTGGCCAGTTCAGACATGCGCACCAGCGCTTCAGCCAGTTCTCCTACAAGACAGTGAGGGCCCCGAGAGGTTTGCAGCCGACTCCACCATCTCTGCGTCACGTGGCTGCAAGCCCAGAGCGACCCAACCAAAAAATGAGATCCTGGACCGGTGATCTTGGAGCAGTTCCTGAGCATCTGCCCCCAGAGATGGGGAACGGGTCAGGGAATGTGGGGCAGAGACCTGCTCCCAGGCGGTGCCACTGGCAGAGGGTTTCCTCCTGAGTCGGGCAGAGGCACGAGAAGGAGAAGAAGCAGCGAGTGGAGCATCTTTTCCTGGGGCCAAGTGAGGAGGGTTACCTTTTTATTGCATTTCAGATGACTTTGGAAGGGTAAGGGCCCCCTGAAAAGTTCTACTGAAAACCCAGATGTGCTTTGATAAGGTGGCTGTGGGGAGGATCATCCTTGTGATGAAGTGGAATCACCGTCACCAAAGCATCGCTGAAGGGTGGTTCTGCTTTAAAAACCTGGTTCGTGCTCCCTGTGTGCTGTTTTTAAAAAGTCTTTTATTTGTTAAAAAAAAGATGACTAGAAAATGTACACAATATGTCCTAAACATAAAGAAAGTAATGTCCTCGTTTGTCAACCCTTCTTGCCACCTGTTCCCCCCCCATCCTCATAACATAAGCATTTCTAATTTACAAGGTCTTAAATGTTTTAGTTTAGTACTTCCGTTCGATCTGTCTTTATGTTGTAGGCTTGCTATAACATTAACAACTCACACTACTCAAATTTTATCTTTACAATCCTAAAGATATATATCTGATTAACTACGGCTCAAATTTTCTATAGAGTTATTTGGATCATGTTTATCACACTAGTATAAAAAGTTTTCCAACTTTCCTTATTTTTATCATAAGATTTCCCTCATATTTTTTCTGAAGTCTTTTCCCTTTCAGCTATTTCACAACATTTGTGTACAATATCTATAGCTGGAACGTCAGCACGTTTCCACTTTGTGCCAAAACAATTCGTGGCACAGGTAATCATACACAAGTATGTGTCCATAACCTGGTCCCGATCAATATTTGCATATTACGTACATATTAGAGATATAGTTCTGGAGTACATTCAAAAGAATATTCAAGATTTCACGATTGTGGGCATGACGATCACCCAAGTTTGCTGTTCCGGACATGTCCGCACACCTAGAACCACGAGCCATAACTTGTGTTTGACATTTCCAACAGAAAGGGGGTTGGGATTATAACCTTGGCCAGCCCGGGCGGGAGCCAAGGGCCACGTGCCGCATGTGAAGAATTTGCAGACCAATATGGGGTTTTTGGTGGGCCCTGGATTTGTATGTCACTTGTGCTCGGCTTGCGTCCTTGCCATAGAATTCCGGCCGATGCCGACCACTAAAAAAGCCCCTGTGTTTGATCGGTGTTAAATATGTCTGACGGATGAATAAAAACCAATTTTTTTCGACCAGGTCCGTCTAATCCATCGGCCGTAACTGTACCAGTTATTATTACATCCTTGTCTCGCCAGTTTTGTGTTGTTTTGGAATCTACTTAGTAAAGCTTCCCTGAGGAGACATCTAACCCGAATCTCCCTGTAAAAGATGTGTTCTTATTTTTAACCACACTCTTAAGGGCGCTCTCTTCGACCTATGATGGCTGGAAACTTGATGATTTCCCTGTTATCATACATAGGTACGCATGCCCCCAAATCTGAGATTAAAGGTCCTCCAATTCCAAAAAATCTCCTATTCCTTAAATTAATCCACTTGTAACCAAATTAATGAGCATGCTTGGTAATATGTTCCAATTCAGGAAGACCGCATCCACCATTCTCCTTTCTATCATTAGGGTTTTCCAACTTTATGGGGCTTTTTCTCCCTCCCAAATGAATCTTTTAAATTCCTTATTCCATGTTATGAATGGATTATTGTTATGAATGTTGGGAAGATTAGAAAACATAAAGATCAACCTGGGCAGACTGCTATTTTAACCAAGGAGATCCTACCAAAGAACGACAGTTTGTGTCTTGACCCATTTAGTAATCTTTTTGATTTCTTTCCATGGATTTGCTAATTGTATTCAAACAGATCTGTATCTCGTTGGAGATAACAGTGCCCAAATATTTGGCCTTTTTGACAATTTTCACACTGAGTTTTCCCATATATATGGAGTTTTCTTCCATTGAGGTCATATTTTTTTTGGTTATGATTACAGACTTATGCCTTTTAGTTTGAATCCAGTAAGAGTCTCAAATTTTTTGAGCGTTGACATTAATTTTTCAAACTTTCCAGGGATTGACAAAAAGATTATTAAATCATCCGCATATGCTCTTAATTTGAACTCGAATCTCTTATTCTTGTCCCTTGATATGAACCTTTGTCTTATATTTTATTTAAAAGCTCCATAATTACTAAAAATAGCAACAGTGACATGGGGCATCCCTGTCTGACCTCACATTGAATAGGAAATTCCGTATACGTATGCTTTTGATGCATTGCCAAAAACTTTTCCCCAGGTTTTCGAATAAAGTGTCAGGCTCCTGCTGGCCTGCCACAACAGCCTGACTTTCCCCCTTGCTGACAGTGGCCGATTCTGGCCTGATCTGTTCAGCAGGAGAATAGGCTCCCCACCCACTCCAGCCAGTTCTTGCTCCAAGGGTGACAACACTTTTACCGTTGCTGACTTTTTTCATGTTATTTTTATTCCAAAGCCAACACAACAAATTACCGACAACAGTGTTGTGGCCACAGAATGTACGAGAGGCATATTTATACAGTAGCAATAGGTTTTCTGTTTTTTTCCTCTGTGTCTATCACAGTTCTTCCTTTTACACACAACACACACACACAACCACACGTATATAAAACCATGTATATGCGTATATAAACCAGATACATGAGGAGACTTCCATTGTAAGTTAAAGCAGAGTTTTCCAGCACTTCAAATGTTCTTGCTGTGGGCTCCTGAAATTGTTGTGTTCCAAATAACGTTTACTAGTATACTGTATTCTACCTTTTTGAATTCTACCTTATTTTCTAAACCACTTTTTAAGGGGGCTTATGAGCTTCTGAGTTTCCCCTGATTTGGCTGTGGGTGGATGTCTCATACTGCACAAGCCCCACGACCTTTGCAGTTTTCCCATCCTCCCTTGGAATCCAGTCTTGAATCCTGACTGCTGTTCAGGTCAAGAATCTCTTGGTAGAAGTTCTGTCTGAATTTCCTGTGGCCGAGAAGCTCCTCGGCCCCAGGCAGAGTCCCCAGTGGAGGGCAATCAAGAAGACATGCGATGGGGGGTCCCATTCAAGGTAAGGATGTGTCTTCGTTGTTGTGTGCCTTCGAGTCATTTCCAACTTAGGCAATCTAAGGCAAAACTATCACAGGTTTTTTTGGTAAATTTGTTTAGAGGAGGTTTCCTCTTGCCTTCTCTGAGGCTGAGAGTTTATGACCTGCCAGGTCACCCAGGGAGTTTCAGTGACGAGCCGGGATGCACTGTCCTAGAGTCGCAGTCCAGTACTGAAACTACTACAGAACATGCTCTAATTTCCCCCATGGACTAATGGGTTTTTTGATCTGATGGGGAACATCTATATTCGGTTCATGTTGTGGAAGTGTATACATAGTTGCTGGGCTTCCAGATACATGGCTGCAGAAAGACTGCCATTCTTTACCTGTGAGTTTAGCAGGTTCAGTACATACCTCCACAAACAAGAGTTAAGTTCTTCACCTTGATTAGGATTGGCTGCTTTGTGTTTATGCATATACCGCCCGACCTGACTTTTGCAGGAGTTGGGGGCACAAGACCCCCGCAAAGTGAAAATCTCACAAAATGGCATGGGAGGGGCGAGAGCCGTGTGTGTGTGCATACACCTCTTGCTCTTTTCCATGCCACAGAGAGCTCAGGCAAGCTCTGCGAGACAGCGGAAGGAGGTGGAGGCCTCATGCGC
>NC_056523.1:2118004-2120720 GCF_019175285.1 Sceloporus undulatus
CACTGCTGGCATGTGTATGGTTTCTCTCCTGTGTGCACTCTCTGATGCCTTACAAGATCTGACTTGTAAGCAAAACCTTTCTCACACTGAGTGCATATGTATGGTTTCTCTCCTGTGTGCACTCTCTGATGTTTCACAAGATCTGACTTGTAAGCAAACCCTTTCCCACACTGCTGGCATATGTGTGGTTTCTCTCCAGTGTGCGTTCTCTGATGCTTCACAAGGACTGATCTGCGAACAAAACCTTTCTCACACAGATGACATATGTATGGTTTCTCTCCTGTGTGGACTCTCTGATGCCTCACAAGATCCGACGTGTAAGCAAACCCTTTCCCACAATGCTGGCATTTGTGTGGTTTCTTTACTGTGTGGGCTTCTTGATAATTAACACTGTACAATTTAGAACCAAAACCTTTCACACATGAAATTTTACACCTGAAGTGTTTCTTTAGAGAATGAGGCCTCTTGCAAGGCACAAATGCCATATTTTGAGGAAAACATTTCCCAGATGCATTTTGTTTGTAGGGTTTCTCTCTGATGTAACTTTCCTCTTCTGATGGTTGAACTTGCTTAGTAAGTTCCAGTTTTTGCCTAGAACTCTTCCCATACTTAGCACATACATAGGGTTTTCTCCAGTCTTCTGCTGTGAAGGAGAAAATAATAATTGTGTAAAAAAGAATTTCAGAGTATGGGAAGCGGATTAAAGACAAATGAATCATCAGAACCAAAGAAGACCTACTATGCTCCCTGTTATGGCATAAATCCAGATTGTCTGATAGCCTGTATCTTCCCACAAGAGCTTCCTTGAGTCTTACAAGCTTCAGGGGAAGGCTCTCTCCACCCTCCAGCAGATTTTGACCATAGAGTCATGCTGGAGGACCTCTAGATTCCTAGAGAGGCAACCTCTGAAGTTTTTTCAGCATGAGTCTAGGGTCAACCTCCAGCAGAAATATCAATGGACATAGACTATAAATCAAATAAATAAATAAAACTCTCTCATCGGCAATCTTTTAACCTCTGGATGAATACTTTTTCATTTTTTCATATTTTAAAATGCTTAGGGTTTTACATGCTGACATCCCTGTTATCATTTTAGCTTTGTTTCACGCGCTATACCAGTTTTATTTGACCTGAAACAAAAATATAACAGTATCTATCATGACAGGCCAAGGGAACTGCTCAATATGTCTTGGGGGCAAGCACCTGGCTCCCTGGACTGTTGCTTTCCTCTCTTGTTTAAGACCTTCAAAGAGACATCTGTTCTCAGAGACATGGAGCAAGACTACTGAGAATGGAGGATTTGTGAGAAAAGTCTGAGGGAGGGGAGCTTCCTATCTTGAGCTGAGATTGAACCTGAGTCCAGCGGTGCCTAGTGCTCAGAAAAGATGGATCATACCACAAAGGGTTAAGCTGGGGGGAGGTACATGCTAATGAGAGCTTACATCACATGCTTACATCACATGCTAATGAGAAGTTACATCATAGCTCACCTAAGGCCCAACTGGCCAATCAGTAGAGCAGCACCGGGTTTTTCAAAAACCTTCCATCGCAGGGCTTTAAAAAGCCTCTGAGACCATGTGGTCTTTTGTCTTCTTGTTTTGGGAGCCCAGCTGATTGGACCTGTGCCAAAAGGGCAGGCTTAAGGGATGCAAGTTGAGCTAGGCAATGAGAGCCAGCTCCTTGCATCCAAAAACCCATCAAGAACTGCAGAACCCATCTCTGTGTGACTAGCTTAGGAAATGTGCTAGTGCGTCTAGGCTTTTGTTATGTTTATCTTTTGGCTTGTCTGCTTAGAATAAATACTTTTCTTTTAAAGTATCTGCTGTCTCTGTACTCCTATACACGTGCCTTAGCTGGGTCGTTGCTTGGGTAGGTTAGCAAAGGAAGGAACTTAAGTCCTTAGCAAGTCCCAGTGTGTGCTAAGGGGAGTTCATTGTAAATTCACTGGGTGGTGGCAGCTTGACTAGAGGATCTCAAGGGGTCTCATTCAGCTCAGCAAGGAGTGGGAACAGAAACCCAGGAGACTCTCAAGAAAATGAAAGAGCTCCTCTGGGGCTAAGGGCCAAGAAGAGGGTGGCTGTGTAGCTGCCTGGACCCCAGGGATCATTACAGCATCTAAGGCAGGTGTTCTGTGGACAACACATAGCCACCAGGCCTGGTTTTGCTGCCAGGTTTTCAAAATAGCAATAAGGGACAGAGGAAATTCATGGCATGCGGGGTTGACAAGTGCTCTACCTAAATACCGAATAAAATTACTGATTTCTTTTAACATAGACCCTAAACAGACTGGCAGTAAGCACTGGTGTGAGCTGTTTTCTCTCCTCCCTTCACCTGATTCTTCTCCACTGTACTGTATAAAGATCCACGTGTGATCCATACAGCAAGGATGGGCCACACAGCAAAAGCCTAAAAATCATCATCATCAACATCATCATGTTAATTTTATCTCGTTTTTCCTCCAGAGCAGCTTACAGTCTATAAATACAGTACAATTAAAAAATTACAAAAGTGACAATTAAAATGAAGTTAAACTATTGCAATGCAGGATTGTTTAAAATAAATTACAATTTAAAAAAACCCACTTAAAACAAGACATATTAAAACAATACAACACCCCAAGATGTTCTTCTTTAAAAACTTTCTGGTTTAAATGCCTGTCTAAACAGAATGTCTCAGCCTGCCAGCGGAAGGATGATAAAGAGGGAGCCATTCTGGT
>NC_056523.1:2120820-2131044 GCF_019175285.1 Sceloporus undulatus
GTCTCAGCCTGCCAGCGGAAGGATGATAAAGAGGGAGCCATTCTGGTCTCCCTGGGCAGGAAGCGTCAGAGTCCAGGGGCAGCCATGGATAAGACCCTCTCTTGAGTCCCCACCAACTGTGCTTGCAATGGGGCCAGGACAGAAACAAGGCCCACTCCTGAAGATCCTAGCGCCCGGGATGATTCTTACAGGGAGATATGATCTGTCAAATAGACCAGACTTGAGGCTCATAGGGCGTTCTAGGTCATAATCAGCATGTTGAATTGTGCCCGGAAACAAACTGGCAGCCCAAGGTGCTGTTTCAACAGGGGCATTGTGTGGTGTCTATAACCTGTCCCCATTAACACTTTCGCTGAAGTTCTTTGGAGCAGCTGAAATTTACAAACACTCTTCGAGGGCAGCACCAAGGAGACCACATTACAGGAGTCCAAACAGGATGCAACTAAGGCACATAACACCGAGGCCATATCCAGCATTTCAAGGAGTAGGAGCAGCTGGTGCACAAATTTTAAATGTGCAAAAGCACTTCTGGTCATTCAAAGCTGAGTCCAGGAATAGCTCCAGACTGTGAACCTGTGTCTTCAGCGGACTGTAATCCCATCTAACACAAACTGAATACCTATTCCCCGAACTGCCTTCTAAATGACCAGGAACACCTCTGTCTTGTTTGGAGGTTTACACCTGAGAAGAGATCAAGGACTTAAATTCTGGAAGCCAGATGGAGAGCATCTGGGAAAAAAATTAGAGGGGAAAGAAACAACAGTGGAATACACTGCCTCCAAATGTAGTGGAGTTTCCTCCTTTGGAAGTTTTTAAACAGAAGCGCAAATCAAAGTGCTAGTCCACGCTATTTGAGGCTGTATCTCCCCATACAAACCTGTTAGAGCCCTAAGATCTTCCGGGGATGGCTTTCTCTCAGTCTCGGCACCATTCAAGGCTCACATGGTGAGGACACGAGAAAGCCTTTGCGGTGGCTCCTCTCACCCTTTGGGAGGCTAAACTGGCCCCTTCCCTCCTTGCATTTGACCAGCATTTTTATTGAAGCAAGCTTTTAAACATATAGTTGAACCTCCATATTCATGTATATAACACAATTTGTAATATTGTGGTCATGGCAACCTGTGTGTGTGTACTCCTCCTCCTCCTCCCTCCGGGGTTTTCTCCTTCGGAAGAAAGCGTTCAGGAAGGAGAAGTCAAGGAAGGTGAACGTGCCAATCCAGCCCCTATTCCAGTGGGAACAGCTTCCTTCCTAAGGCAGCTACCCCACCAGGAATGAGGCAGAGGGGAATAGATACTCCTCACCCATTTCCTGGTGGGATAGGTGCATTGGGTAGACATCTTTAGTACTACTCATACTTGACCTCTGCTCTTCAGTCTTAGAGAGATCCTCCATCAGTGTCACCCTGCCACACATACTATTGCTTCTGCCCACTAGCTGTTGGCACATTTCATCTGCCTCTTCAGCAAAAGCCTGTCTTAGGAGACTCTACTACCAACCATACTCTGTCAGCATAGCTTCTTGCCTCACAGAAGCATGCAATCCCACCACAAGGGAACAAGAGAGCCTTACCAAGACAGCCTCTAAAGACATAATCATCCAGGGAAAGAGAGAGCCTTACCAAGAGAGTCCATGATCCCAGAGATCTCTGCTGTGATCTGCCTGTGCAGGGCTTTCTGTTCTGGATCCAGTAGGGCCCACTCCTCCGGGGAGAAAGACACGGCCACCTCCTCAAAAGTCAACAGGCTCTAAAGACAGAAGAAAAAGGTTCTTGCTCACACTGGACATCAAGATGGCTGCCAGCTGTAGCAATTAGAACAAAGCAGTCTCACCGGCTGATACGGCTCCAAAGGCAGCCAAGATGAGACAGTCTTCTGCCAACACCAGCATGAATATCATGAACAAAGTCTGACAAACACAAGAGCCTCAGGCCATGAGGCTTTCTAATAAAGGAACTGTATACAGATACCAGTCTATAAGTTAGAACGGGTGTTAATCAGCTCAAACCAATAAGATTCGCACTTCTAATGGTGTTCTGCAGATCTGCATTTTGGGCCCTTTTCCTTTTAATTTTTGTATTAATGATACTGATTCAGATTTGTATAGTGTGATTTTCATATGCCCAAAGTTTTGGATAGAGCTGTTAATATACTTTTATACACAGATGATTTTATTTTCGTGTCCTATATGGTGAGAGGCCTGCGTAGATTGTTGAGAAAGTTTAGCACTTATTGCCAGCTCAATGATTTAGTAATTAACAACAGCATATGTAAAGTTGTCATTTTTGATTTAAAAAAAAAAAAGGAAAATTCATAAATGGCATATAGATTCTAAAGAAGTCGAGCAAGTGGAAGTTTATAATTATCTGGGCATAACTTTTGCTTCTAGAGGATCCTGGGCTCCTCAGATAAACAAGAATGAATTGAAAGCATCTATCTGTATTCATAACTTTAAACAGATTATTGAATTTTAAGTATCCCTGTTCATTTTATCCTGTTTTACAAGTATATAAGACAAAGGTTTTGCCAATTTTGATGTATGGCTCAGAAATCTTGGGAATCAATAGAAATATGAAAATTGAAAGAACTCAGAATACATTTTTAAGATTGATATTGGGGTTGCAAGAAGTACCCCAGCATAAGCAATGAGAGCAGAATTTGGTATGGCAGCTATTTCTAACCTGCATTTATTTCGTACATTTAATTATTGGATTACGTTAACACAAATGTGTGATGATAGGCTTCCCTAAGTTATGTTTAATTGAACAGGAGAATAGTCTTACACCAAACTCCTGGCTTTTAAAGTTTTCTAAAAAAGGGTGGGCTTTCCGCGTTATGGCTGTTTCCAGAAGAGAAATATCTGGTTTTCTCTGTGAAGGCTTTTTGCTAACCTTTTCTTGAGCAAATGGATTCAAGGGTGATTCAAGGAAGATACCAGGTATCCCTCTTCTTGATAGACTCTGTATTTGTGGGCTTGATGATCTCCTGTGGTCCAAGCAGCCAAACAGCAGGCCTGTCTTGGCTCTTAGTCCCAGCAGATCCCTAATTTCTCCTGAGTCCTCTGTCTATGTTCCTACTCCTAGCGGAGTAGATTGTGACCTCTGGAGATCCTAGTCACGCTGCCACCACTCAGTGAATTCGTAATGGATTTCCCTTAACATACATTGTCACTTGTTAAGGACTTATAGTTCTCCTTCTTTGCTAATCTACGCAAGCATCAACCGAGCTAGGAAGGTGTAAAGGAGTGTAAAGTAGCAGATACCTTTAAGAAAGTATTTATTATGATTAACAAAGCAGAAAACTATATAAATCATGCAAGACATAGGGCCTTGCAGGTATAATATGTATACTTATAAAATATTCATTTCATGCAAGCCTACCCAACAATACTAAATAAGGCCTAAACGTTCTAATCTGATTCCTTCTACTTCGAAAACACTAACTGCTGAAGACTCTTCCTCTCAACTGCTACTCTCCAACTGTCCCTTGCTCAGAGGCCTTTTATAACCCTCTCGTAGAAGCTTCCAGAAGAAACTCTTGCTCCTGCACACTGATTGGCCAAGTGAGCCTTCCTCCGCCGTGATGTAAGCTCTCATTAGCATTTCCTCCCCAGCTTACCCCTTGGCTGTCTGAGAGAAGCCCCTAAAGACTAGGCCCAGTCATTACAGGGGCATATAAAGTTGAAGATTTTGCACTTAGTTAAATGAGGGAGGGAGACAGTACAGTATTCTGGAAGGCAAAAGGACTGGAGAAAAGAGTTAAATTGCCATAGAGGGAACAAGGCAAACAGTGCAAGGACCCAACAGTGAGAGGCAAAAAAAAAAACTTGAACAAGCAGCAAGTAAAGGGGACACATGGTCTTAGATGTCTCTACACTAATGCACAGAGCATGGGAAATAAGCATGATGAACTTCAACTCCTAGTACAACAAAGCAAATACAATTTAATAGACATCATTGAAACCTGGTGAAAAGAGTCTCATGATTGGAATGTAGTAATAGAGAGGTATAACCCTTTAAAGAGAAACAGGCCAAACAGCGGAGGAATCGCATTCTATGTCAGGGATATTTACACTAGTGAAGAGATCCAGGATATCGATCCTGAAAGCCAGGTGGGGAGTATCTGGATAAAAATTAAAGGGGAGGGAAACAACAGGGATGTTACTGTGAGAGTCTCCTACAGACCCCCATGTCAGACAGAGGAACTGGATGATGCCTTTTTAGAACAGATGACCACACACTCAGAAAGGAGAGATGTAGTCGTGATGGGTGACTTCCATTATTCTGATATTTGCTGGAAGTCATACTCAGCCAAAATTTAAGGGCTGGCAAATTCCTCACTTGCCTTGAAGACAATTTCTTTGTCCAAAATGTGGAAGAGGCAAGAAGAGGATCCACTATTTTAGATCTGATCCTAACTAACAGGGATGACCTGGTTAATGGGGTGCAAGTAGTGGGATCTTTAGATGGGAGTGATCATGTTTGTTATACAATGGAAAGGAGAAGCCAGGCATAGTCAGATACACATGAGCTGACTTCAGTAAACATAAAGAAGTAGTGGGTCTGATCCCATGGTCGAGAAAACTAAAAGAGTTACTCAAAAGTGAGATACTGAAAGAACAATTCAGAATAGCTCCAGCGAGGAAGAAAAATAGGAGGTGTTTCTAGAAACCAGGACAGATGACTAATGAACTGTCAACTGAGCTAAGTTTCAAACAGAATATGTACAGTATATTGATGATATACATGAGCTTGCCATACACAGCTTTGAGCTTATGTGTACAGCAAGCCCCATAGGACAGAATGGGGGGGGGGGTGCGCCTCCATAAGAAAAAATGAGATTTCACTTTACATATTTTTTCCCATATGTGGGGGAGGGAGGGTCCGGAACGGATCCCTTGCAAATAGGAAGGGCCCTCTGAACAAAGTACGACAAACACAGGAGCCTGCTCCCATGACATATTCTATACCTTCGGTAAATGGAGACTTCCTTTAGGGAAACTTTAGGCTACTGCAGATGGTGTGGGCAGCTCAAACGTGGGCATTTCAGCATGCCAGGAGGGATGAACATGGGTCACCTCCAACTGCCATATTGGCCCACAGCTGGTGTTTTTGGTTTGTTTATTTTTCAGTTTTGGAGCGAAGGTTGTGGGATTTTGTGCCACATCGTCCAACTGTCCCTATTTGGCAGCTACAATGCCCACTAATTCTCTTTTGTCCACTTTTTCAGCAGATTCTATATAACTGCTGGCATACTAAAGGCAGATTTAGAGTACGGAGGAGAAGATGGCCTAGGAAATGTGTTTTGAGGGGTCTTCCTTTAGTTTTTAACTTTTTCTTATTCACTTTTTTCTTAAGGAGCTTTTGGGGACTTTTGCTCAGAGGAAGTGAGACACAGGACTGCCACCAGAAGTAGCTCTCTAGATAACTACAGGCCCAGTTGACTGAGCTCCTAACAGAGCTTGGGGACAAAGTCCAAGCCAACAGGGGTCCTGTTGGTGCTTAACAGGAGAAGCCAACAGTCTTGTTTCAGTGCCTCCTTAAGACTTCTCATTATGGACCCTGAGGGACCTGCTGCAGTCACCTGAAAACTTGTGGGATGGTTGTCTTCTTGCCTATGGATATGGAGAATGTCATCTACACCAAGTGCAAGCAGCTTTGAGCTTATGCATACTCACAGACAGAATGGCGGGTGCGCCTCTATAAGAATAAATGGACTTTCACCTTACGTGTTTTACACCATATGCGACTGGGGGGCGGCGGAATGGATCCCCCATGTATAGCAAGGGCCCTCTGTATAAGAAATGGAAAAAAGAGGAACTCACAAAAGATGAATTCAAACAAATATTGAGGACATGGAGGGGCAAAGTCAGAAAGGCAAAAGCATAGAATGAGTTCAGCCTTGCAGAGAGGTTAAGAACAGTAAAAAGGTCTTATTTGGGTAGGTCCAAAGCAAAAGGAAGAAGGAGGAAGTGGTAGGGCCACTGCATGGGGAAAACAGCGAAATGCTAATAGGAAACAGAGAAATAGCAGAATTGCTCAGCACCTTCTTTAGTCTTCTCAGAAAAGGAAAAGGGTCAAGCTGAGAAAAATGAAGCAGAGGTCAGAATAGAGGAAATTCAGCACAGCATAAATAAGGAGATAGTACAGGAATACCTGGTCTCCAGGACCAGGTGAACTACGTCCCACAGTATTAAAAGAACTGACAAATGTAATATCGGAGCCATTGGTATTAGACTTTGAGAACACCTGGAGAACAAGAAAAGAAGACTGGAGGAGGCAAACATCTCCATCTTCAAAAAGAGGATCCCAACAATTATCGCCCAGTTAGTCTGACATCAATACCAGGAAATATTTTAGAGCAGAGCATTAAAAAGAGTCTGTGAACTCTCAAAAGCAATGCCATAATCACAAAAACATGGATTTCAAAGAAACAAGTCATGCCAGACTAATCTGATCTCTTTTTTTGATAAAATTACCAGTTTGGTAGACAAAGGAAATGCTATAAATAAACCAAGGTCCCCCATGGTATTCTCACAATCAAGATAGTAAAATACAGACTAGGCAAAGTAACTATTTCATGGATTTGTAATTGGTTGACCGGTCAAATCCAAAGGATGCTCAAGAATGGCACCTTTTCATCCTGGAGAGAAGTGACCAGTGGGGTCCCACAGGGCTCTGTCCTGGGTCCAGTGCTATTCAACATCTTTATCAATGTCTTGGATGATAGAATTGGGGGCAGGCTTATCAAATTTGCAGATGACACCAAATTAAGAGGAGTAGCTAATATTCCAGAGGACAGGATCAAAATTCAAAATGACCTGAATAGACTAGAAAACTGGGCCAAAGCTAACAAAATAAAATTCAACACAGAAAAATGTTAGGTACTGCACTTAGGGCAGAAAAATAAAATGCAGAGATATAAGATGGGGGACACCTGGCTTAACAAGACTACATGCCTGAGGAAGAAAGCTGGGAATATTTATCAGCTCCCCATTTGGGCTCAAGAAAAAGTTCAGAGAGAAGGAAGAACAACTCTAACTCAAGAATAAGAAGGCTGTAGACACAGGGAGTCAAACCTAGAGAAAACGTTTGCAAATTTTTACAATTTTTAAAAACCCAAAGTAAAGTGAAACAAAATTCTCCAGCAAAATAAAATAATAATTTTTTTTATATTGCTCCGCCTCTCCTTATGGATAACGGCGGGGTTACAACCTGATAGAAACATACAGTGCAATCATAAAATCCAACGCTTACAATAAATACATCCAGTTCCAATAAATACATCAGTGGTTATGTACAAAGAGTCTTCTTCAAGGGGAATATCCTAATCAAGCTCATGAGGGTAGGCCCACTGGAAGAGCTCCGTCTTGACTGCCTTCTTAAAGGTGTCTAAGGTAGTGATAAGAAAGATCTCTTCTGGCAGGCTATTTCACAGTTTAGGGGCAGTGGCAGTAAAAGTTCTTTGGGAAGTTGAGAGTGCGGGGCGGTTGTGTCAGGAGAGGCATTCCTGCAAGTAACTTGGGCCCAAGTCATATAGGGCTTTTAAGGTAATAACCAACAACTTATACTGCGCCCAGAAGCTGATTGGCAGCCAGTGGAGTGATTTTAAAACAGGAGTTATATGGTCAAATCTGGAAGTACCAGTGACCAATCTGGCTGCCATATTTTGAACCAGTTGAAGCTTCCGAACTTGGTATAAGGGTAGCCCTATGTAGAGTGCATTACAGAAATCAAGACGAGAGGTTACCAGTGCATGTACCACTGCTTCAAGGTCTCTCTGGTCCAGGCAGGGGTGCAGCTGGCGTATCAACCGAAGTTGATAACAGGCACTCCTGGCTGTCAAGTCAATTTGAGGTGATAGCTGTAGTGACGAGTCCAGGAGTACTCCCAAACTGCGAACTTTGTCCTTTAGGGGGAGTGTAACCCCATCCAGGACAGGTCAACAAATTTCCTTTCCCGGGCCAGGGGTACCTATCACTAGTACCTCCGTTTTCTCTGGATTCAGCCTGAGTTTGTTTTCCTTCATCAGTCCATTACCGACTCAAGGCAGATATTCAGAGGAGAGACGTTATCCTTAGTCACTGCAACAGTTGGAGACATAGAGAAGTAGATTTGGGTGTCATCAGCATACTGATAACATTGTGCCCCATGTCTCCTGATGATCTCTCCCAGTGGCTTCATAATGTTAAATAGCATGGGGGAGAGAATGGCGCCCTGAGGGACGCCAGATGTCAGCTCTCTTTTTGAGGAGCAGCTGTCCCCCAGCATCACCATTTGGAATCTGCCTGAGAGGTAGGAACAGTAGCACTGAGACTGTAGGGTTGCCATAATTCTCTACTAAAAATTGGGACAAAACATAGGACAAAATTTAGACCAAAACATAGGACAATTGTGGGATAAAATTTAGCCCAGAATGAAAAAATTTTAAGAAAAATTGAGGACCTTAAATGTCCTACATTTTGGGCTATTTTTTCCCTACAATTGTCCTATATTTTGGTCTAAATTTTGTCCTACATTTTGTCCCGTTTTTAGTAGAGAATTATGGCAAGGCAGCCTAGCTAAGAGGGATGTGACTTGGAAAAGAGGAACCCAAGTGCTCAGTCTCTTGTTCTAGGAATCCTTCTCCTTACCTGATCTGGTTTTGCTCACTGGAAAGAGAAGTGGCGATGGAGTCCTTGTTGTGGGATCATTCCAGCCTCTGTAGGGGAGACCAAGGCGGGAAGGGGAGGGAATCCAGTCACATCTGTTGCTGTTAGAAGCAGGAATCTTAAGACTCACTGGGCAGTACAGGCTCCTTAGTTAACAAAGCCTCTGACAATAGCTCCTTTTTACACAGTCATATTCTACCTGCCTTTCCCCATTTCCTCTTCATCCTCTGTACAGCTGAAACTATTTTAGCAGCATATGCACTGGAAGGATGGTGAAGAGGGCTGGAAACAACATTTTCAGCATCTGGCTGCACAATATGTCTGGAGTAACAATGCATTAACACTTGAGCTAGGAAACATGGGATTCTGCTCTATCTGATCCTACTGCAGCCTGGGTGCCTTCCACAAACACACAAGGGAAGAGCAGCTGCCTTCAGCGAGGGGCTGGATATGAAGGAACAGCTAAAGAGAATAAAATGGAAGAGTGAGAAATGAACATTGGTTTACCTTGTGATTATTTTGTTTTCAGCGATGAGGCCATGGAATCCTCAATTAGGTTAGTTCCCTCCTCTCTCTCCAATATGCAGGGACCAGGAAGTTGCAGTGATGTCAAGGAGGGAACGCCCCTGACCTTCCAGTCGTTGAAACAGCCGAAGCTAAAGATATTTAACATACGTCTAGTAGGTTAACAATGGTAAACTATGTAAAAAAAAATGTATAGCTTGTCCTTCCAAAACAGAGTTGACCTCAGTTCTGGGAGGGTAGGAATCCGTCGTCTCCTTCACTGAAAACAAGCATATACAAGATAAGCCAATGTTCATTTTTCCAGTGATGGAAGGAGGGAATCCTCAATTGGGATTGCCAAAGCTATCTATTATGGGAGGGAGAACTGACAATGGCAACTAGACATAGCTTGGAGGACTCGCCTACCAAAACGATGCCTCTGCGGATTGGAAAACATCCAAAACAGTAGTGGCGGGCAAGGTGGAGGGGGAAAGCCCAAGTGGCAGCCCTACATATATCTAAAGCGGAGGGGCATTTGTGGAGGGGCAGCCGACGTGGCAGCACTGTATGTGGAATGGGCAGTGATTGCCCGTGGGACAGATGAGCTATTAGAAGTATACCTTTGATATGCAGTCTCTTATCCATCTAGTACTGTGGCGGAGGAGGAGACTCTTTTGCCCTTAGATGATGAAGCAAAAGAGATGAAAAGGCGATCGAAATACGAAAACAGCATGTACGCTTGATAAGGGAGGGTCCGGGGAGGAGAGTGGGGCTACTTACAGCCCGTGGGCTCTGCTGGCTGTGCCACCCCCTCCCGATCATGGGAAGGGCGCAAGTGGCGTGGTGCATCTGGGCTCGGAGACGAGGGCCACACCACTCTGGGGGTCCCCGCTTGCACATGCCAGGCTTCTCCTCCGCGTCCTCCATGATGGCTCCTAACTCCCTATCTAGTCCTGCACTCTGAAGGGGGTGGGAGGGAAGGAGAAGGAAAGGTGTTTGTTTTTTTTTGTAAGTGGAGAAGGAGAGAGAAAGGAAGAATGACCTATTTGGAGCAAGGGCAGGAACAAGACTGG
>NC_056523.1:2131069-2147635 GCF_019175285.1 Sceloporus undulatus
ATGGCTGCCAAGCAGCTCCTCTCCTTCTCCTCTCTCTGGCTGGACTGCCAGTCTCTAGATATATTTGATTATGATCCGACAGCTTGTTTATCCTTATTTTCACATCTTTTATGTTTTTAAATAGTTCTTTAGAGATGAAAAACATATCAATTCTTGAAGCCGAATTATGTGGGGCTGAGTAAAAGGTAAAATCTTTCATACATTGAAATTTCTGTCTCCAAGGGTCTATAAGTGAAAAATAGTCTTGTAACTCAAACAATTTATTCAGGAGTTTCCTTTATCTTGGATTTTTTTTTCCTTGATTGTCTGTCCATTTTAGTAGAGCTTCTTATAAAAATTTCCTTTATTTTGAATGGGTCCATAGATTCCTAATACCAGAGTTTTCTTCCCATTTAAGTTAATTTCTACTCCGATATACCTTCCATCTGCGTCATTAATTATTTCATTCTCTATAATTGAATTTTTCACATATATTGCAACTCTGTTTTTCTTTTTTTTTTCCCTGCACTTACAAAGGTTTGTCCTAATTTAGGATTTTTTAGATATTTTATATCTTGTGTTCTGATTCTTGTTTCTTGGATGCTCAAAACTTCAATTTTCTCTTTTTCTAGAACATGGAAGATTTTTTTTTCTTTTATAGACGGAGTTCATTCCCTTAATGTTCCAGGAAAGGAACTTCATTTTTCTTCTTTGTTAATTTTCTCTCAGATCTCTTTGTCTTTTCTCCCTTGTTCTCCTTCCTCTCCTTCTTGCTCTCTCTCCTCCTTGTTGCTTATGTTCCTGATATCTATATCGCCTCCTGCTCCTCCGACCGCTCCCTGTTCTTCTTGTGTCTCGTCTCTATATATTTCTCCAATGAGATCCTTCTCTGAGGTTTCTTTCTCTCTTCTTATATCTTCTGAATCCAATCTTTCTCTCCTTCTTAATTCCCTGCTTCTTTCTTCTTCCTTAAAACATCTGTTGTAAAAAGTTCTCGCTTTTTCTGGTGTGTCTATTTTTATTTGTTTTTGTCTCCATGTAAAGGATATCCCTTCCAGAGGTTCCCATCTATATTTTTCATCTGCAACATTCTTGTTAGTGTTGTATCTCTTTTTCCTTAATATTTCTGCTGGGACATCTTTAAAATTTTTGATTTCCTCTCCATTTATTGTCATTTTTCTGTCATACTTGCCTGTATGATCTTGTCCTTTATTCTGGTTTTCTGCTGCTTCAGAGACTAGGACCCGGAACAATGGATACAAAATACAGCAAAAGAGATTCCATCTCAACATTAGGAGGAACTTCCTAACAGTCAGGGCTGTTCGACAGTGGAACAAACTCCCCCGGAGTGTAGTGGAGTCTCCTTCCTTAGAAGTCTTCAAACAGAGGCTGGATGGCCATCTGGCGGGGATGCTTTGATTGTGATTTCCTGCATGGCAGAATGGGGTTGGACTGTATGGCCCTTGCGGTCTTTTCGAACTCTCTTCTATGCTTCTTTCTCTTGTGAAATATACTACGATATCTCGAGGTAAATTCCTGTTTCTTGCCATGGTAGAATTAATTCAGAAGATCTTAGCCACATCCATATCGAGGTATTCTGTTTAACATTCAATTGATTCTGCCAACACTGGTATAATTTTTTCATACAAATCTTTGTTAACCTGTTCTTTCAAACCTCTTATTTTAATGCATTTTTTCCTGTGTTTGCAAGAGGTTCTTAATGGTTTTTTCTACTTCTTCCGTTCTCCTTTCTAATTCTCCCACTCTCTTGTTCATATTTTTAACCTCAATTGTTATTCCTTTCATAGTCTCTTTCAGGTCATCTATCTCTTCTTTAAAATCTCTCCTTAATTCATTCCTGGAATCTTTTATCTATTGTCTTATATTCGTTTCAGTCCTTTGTATTGCCTCCAACACTTTAAGATTTGGGTCTGAAGTTTTCAGTTCTACTGATGATCTTCTTACCATAGTTAGCTTCTGTTTTGCTTGTCCTGGGATTTTCCTTTCTTTTGCTGCCGTATCTCTTATCATGACTGTTGATGTGTATACCTTACTCATTTTAATTTCTAAGAAGATTTTGTTGGGGTGTGTGTATTATGGTAAAAAAAGCAGAGTTTTGAGGCATTTAACAAGCTTTACTTAACTGAAGCAAAAACAAAACAATATGAATGACGCAGTATACAGCAGCAAAAGATGAAAGCACAGTCAAAAATCCTAATTCAGCAGCATGCTAACATTGTCTTACCATCACAGCAGCATGGAGAGCAGTATACAAAGAATGCTCCCATTTGCTCAGCAGACCTGCAAGGCAGTTATTGTATCTTTCAACCCCTGACCTTTCTCCAAGGCTTGAACAGCAAATTTCATCTTGTCTCACAGCTGTCTCGCAGTGGGGCGTTTGAAGCTCAACATGTCCAAGACTGAGCTTCTTGTCTTTCCTCCTAAGTCCACCCTTCAACACTCCTTTTCTATCTCTGTGGACAACATTTCTATTCAACCAGTCCAGCAAGCCTGCAGTCTTGGTTTTATCTTTGACTCTTCTCTGTCGTGTATCCCTCAGATCCAGACCACAGCCAAGGCTTGTAGATTCTTTTTATACAATATTGCCAAAATCCGACCATATCTCTCCACCTCTACTGCCAAGATCCTGGTCCATGCCCTAGTCGTCTCACAACTTGATTACTGTAACGTCCTCCTGGCTGGGCTTCCTCTTTCTCACCTCTGTCCTTTAATTTCTGTCCAGCATTCAGCTGCATGCATTATCACTTCCACCCACCGCTCTGACCACATCTCTCCTGTACAGTATTGGCATCCCTTCACTGGCTCCCCCTCCCTTTCCGTATTCAGTACAAGCTCCTGCTGTCGACGTTTAAAGCCCTCCATGGACTGGCCCCTCCTTACTTATCAGACCTTCTTTCTCCTCACCTTCCCACTAGGGCCCTCCGTTCTGGTAGTCAAGGTCTGCTGTCTCAGCCCAGGATTTCCTCTGCCCCATCCCGGATTCGCCCCTTTTCACTTGCTGCCCCTCACTCCTGGAACCTTCTTCCTCCACAAGCAAGAACCATCACTTCTTTAACCAGCTTCAAAACGGAGTTGAAAACCATTCTGTTCAGAAAAATAGAATTAAGTTAAGCTTGCCAATTTCTTATCTCAGAGTTATCCATTGTTCGCTAACTTCTTGCTCAGTAACTTTATGAGCATCTTAAAGAAATTTTATTTGATTTGCCTTGAACATAAAAATATAATATTAACTATCTTGTACAGTGGTACCCCGGGATACGAATGCGCCGCCTTACGAAATTTCCGGGTTACGAAAAAAATCAATAGGAAAAAACTGTTCTGGGTTACGAAGGTTTTTTCGGGTTACGAAAAAATTTTTGGTGCTTTTCGGCGCTATTTCGCACGAAATCGCGGCTTTTCCCCATTAGCGCCTATGGCTTTTTCGGCTTACGAAGCATTTCGGGTTACGAACGCGGCGGCGGAACAAATTATTTTCGTAACCCGGGGTACCACTGTACCTATTACAGCTTAATTTATTTTAGCAAAACAGGTGTATGGAGAGGAAATCAAAAACAAAGTTATAGGTATTGTAATATTTCATTATAATAATCCTGTGCCTATTTTGCTTTTGAAAGATCTAAGGCATTTCCAGTCTTCTTCAACAGTAGCGGTTGAATTCTCTTTCATCGCTGCCGTTAAAATGCCCATATTCATTGCCTCTCTTAATTTTATAATCCATTTTTCTGCTGTTGGTATCAATTTTGTTTCCAATATTTCGAATATAAGATCCTAGCCATAGATACTACGTATAATAAGATTCATGACTTATTGATTTTGGCGATCCAAAATACATCGTTCGATAGGAGAAGACTAATGCTTCCTTTGGAACATTTATGTGTAAGATTTCCATCATTAAATTGTGGATGTTCTCCCATATGGTCTTGCTTCCTTGGCACTTCCATCCCACCAATGTGAAAAAGGGAGGGGCCTGATGTACACACTATCCAGCATTTGGGAGGGGACAGGTACATTGATTCTCTTGTAGCTTGGACAGAGGGTGATTGAAGAGTCTTTGGTATGAATTTCCAGTTGGGAGCTATGTGCTGCTGCCCGTTTTACTGGCTGAGTGCTGGTTAGAAGTCTCGTCCCCATGCAAGCCAACCTATTCTTCCCAGAGTCTTTGCCCATTTTCTCATCCAATTTCTTGAATCCTGACTGCGCTTTCAGGTCAAAAACCTCTTGTCGGAAATTACTCTGAATGCTTCCCCTACAGCAAGAGAAAGGCTCCTTATGGATCCCAGGCAGAGTCCCAGAGGAGGGCATCGAGAGGAGGGTGACGGAGGGGGGCCACGGAAGGTAAAGGATGCCTCTTGTTGTTGTTATGTGGCATTCAATTAATTTGGGAAGTGCACGTAGAAGTGAACCATGGGGTGAGGTAACCTTATAATGAATATACAAAACTGTTTTGGACCATCGAAAACCATTTGAGGCTTGCTTCTTCCATATGAATTCAGGAATGGCCTTTTCTTTTGCCGAGCCCCAACTTTTCGTGGCATTTTTTCCATTTTGAGTAGCCCAAACTCTACATCTGTGGGGTTTTTTTTTTTGTGTTGTTTTTAACATGTCGGGGAATAGCTAATTGATACAGGCTTTTCCAGCGATGGAGGAGGGAATCCTCGTTGGGTTAGTTCCCTCCTCTCACTCCAATAGGCGGGACTAGAAGTTGCAGGTGACTTCCAGGAGGGAACGGCCATGACTTTCCAGTCTTGTTCCTGCCTTGCGCACAAATAGGTCATGTCTTCCTTTCTCTCTCCTTCTCCACGTTACAAAAAAAAACAAACCACCCTTTCCGTCTCCTGCCCCCCTCCTTAAGAGTGGCAGGACTAGATAGGGAGTTAGGAGCCAGACAAAATCATGAGGACCGGAGGAAGCCCTGGCATGTGCAAGCGGGGACCCCCAGAGTGGTGTGGCCCTCGGCTCCGAGCCCAGATCACCACGCAACTTGCGCCCTGCCCATGATCGGAAGGGGTGGCGACAGCCAGCAGAGCCCATCGGCTTAGTAAGGCCCCACTCTGCTTCCCGGCAGCCGCTCCCTTTAATCAAGCGTCAGGCGGTTTTCCGTACTACTGATCGCCTTTTTCATCTCTTTTGCTTCATCATCTAAGGGCAAAAGAGTCTCCCTCCAAACAGTAATCGAGATGGATAGAGACTGCATATCAAATGTTATACTTCTAATAGCTCACTGATCCCACGGGGCCAATCACTGCCCATTCCACATAACAGTGCTGCCACGGTCGGCTGCCCGTCATCCACAAAGCTCTCCCCCCCGCAACCACACCCCCACCCCACCCCACCCACCACCCCACCCCCAACCCCCCCACACCCCCCCCCCCACCCCCCCCCCCCCACCCCCCCTCCCCCCACCCACCCCAATGCCTCCCCACCCCCCAAACCTGGCCCTCCCCCCCCCCCCCCCCACCAACCCACCCACACCCACCCCCCACACCCCCCACACATCCCCACCCCGCCCACCCCCCCCCCCCCCCCCCCCACCCCCCACCCCCCCCCCCCCCCCCCCCCCACCCCCCCCCCCCCCCCCCCCCCCCCCCCAACCCCAACCCCCCCCCCAAACAAACCCCCCCCCCACCCCCCCACACCCCCCCCGCCTTCCCACCACCCCCCCCCCCCCCCCCCACCCCCAACCCCCCCCACCCACCCACCACCCCCCCCCCCCAAACCCCACCCCCACCCCCCCCCCCCCCCCCCCCCCCCCCCCCCCCCCCACACCACCCTCCCCCCCACCCCAAACCCCCCCCCCCCCCACATCCCCCCCACCCCCCACCCCTGTTCGATATCTGTTGGCTGCCACTTGGGCTTTCCCCTCCACCTTTGCCGCCACTACTGTGTGGATGTTTTTCCAATCCGCAGAGGCATCGTTTTGGTATGCGATCCTCCAAGCTATTGTCTAGTTGCCATTGTCAGTTCTCCCTCCCATAATAGATATCTTTGGCATATCCCAAGTGAGGATTCCCTCCTTCCATCACTGGAAATGAACATTGCTTATCTTGTGATATGCTTGTTTTCAGTGAAGGAGACGACGGATTCCCTAAACCCTCCCAGAACGGAGTCACACGTTCGGTTTTGGAGAGGACAAGCATATCAGTTGTTTTTACTAGTACCATTGTTAACCTACTATACGTTAGTGTTAAATCTCTTTAGCTTCGGCTGTTTCAAACGACTGGAAGGTCAGGGAGGAATGGGCGTTCCCTTCCTTGACATCACCTGCACTTCCGGGTCCCTGCAGATTGGAGAGAGAGGAGTGAACTAACACTAATGAGGAGTCATGGCCTCCATCGAGAAAACAAAAATATACAAGGTAAACACCAATGTCATTTGCTCTATCCTTCCATTTTATTTCTCTTTACTTTTCCTCATACCAGCCCCTCGCTGAAGCAGCTGCTCTTTTCCCTTGTGTGTTTTTGGGAAGGCACCCATGCTGCATAGGCTCAGATAGAGCAGAATCCCATTGTTTTCCTAGCTCAAGTGTATGCTTGTTTACCTCCGAAATATTGGTGCACCAGAGGCATGAAAATGTGGTTCCTCAAGCCCTCTTTCACACCATACTTGTTTTTCCAGAGCTTTGCTGCTAAAATAGTTTTCAGCGTAGCAGAGAGTAATAGGAAAGTGGGGAAAGGCAGGTAGAATATGACTGTGTAAAAAGGAGCTTTTTGTCCAGAGGCGTTGGTTACTAAAGATGCCTGTACTGTGATCCGCAGTGAGTCTTAAGATTCCTTCTTCGAACAGCACAGATGTTACTGAATTCCCTCCCTTCCCGCCTTGTCCTCCCCTACAGATGCTGGAAGGAATCCCACAAACAAGGAACCATGCGCCACGTATTCTTTCCAGTGGAGCAGAAAGCAGATCAAGGTAAGGAGAAGGATTCCTGAACAAGAGGACTAGCAGCTTGGTTCCTCTTTTCCCAGTCACATCCCTCTCAAGCTAGGCTTGCCATAATTCTCTACTAAAAACGGGACAAAATGGAGGACAATTTAGACCAAAATATAGGACAATGTAAGGGAAAAATAAATAGCCTCAAAATTAGACATTTAAGTCCTCAATTTTTCTTAAAATTTTTTCAGTCTCGGGGCTAAATTGTCTCCCACAATTGTCCTATGTTTTTGGTCCTAAAATTGTGTCCTAGGTTTTGTGTACCATTTTTTGTAGAGAAGTATGGCAACCCTACGTCGCAGTGATACTGTTCCTACCTCTCAGCAGATTCCTCCAAATGTGTGCTGGGGGACAGCTGCTCCCCTCAAAAAAGAGCTGACATCGTGGCGTCCCATAGGCGCATCTCTCCCCCATGCTATTTAACATTTTAAGTCCACTGGGAGAGATCAATCAGAACATGGGGCACAAATGTGTAGCAGTAAATGCTGATGACAAACCAAATCTAATTCTCTAGGTCTCACGGTTGCAGTGACTAAGGAATAAAGTCTCTCCTCTGAAATCGGCCCTTGAAAGTCGGTATGGACTGATGAAGTAAAAAAACTCAGGCTGAATCCAGAGAAAACGGAGGGACTAGTTGATAGGTACCAACTGGCCCGGGAAAGGAAAGTTTTTGACATGTCCTGGATGGGTACACTCCCCCAAAGGACAAGTTCCAGTTTGGGAGTCTCCGGACTCGGCACTAGCTATCACCTCAAATGACTTGACCACAGAGGGGGGGAGGGAAGAAAGGGGGGGGGGGGGGGGGGGGGGAAAGGGAGGGGGGGGAGGGGAGGAGTGCCTGTTTCAACTTTCGTTGTGATACCCAGCGGCACCCCTGCCTGGACCAGAGAACCTTGAAGCAGGGGTACATGCACTGGTAACCTCTCGTCTTATGTCTGTAATTCACTCTCAATAAGGGCTACCCCTTATACCAAGTTCGGAAGCTGCACTGGGTTCAAAATAATGCAGCCAGATTGGTCACTGGTACTTCCAGATTTTGACCATATAACGCCTTTTTAAAATAACTCCAATGGCTGCCAATCAGCTTCGTCTGGCGCAGTATAAGTGGTGGTTATTACCACGTAAAAGCCCTATATGACTTGGCCCAAATTTACTTTATGCAGGAATGCCTCTCCTGACACAGCCGCCACGCACTCCCTCAACTTGCCCAAAAGAACTTTTACGGCCACTTGGCCCATAAACCTGTGAAATAGCCGGCCAGAGAGATCTTTCTTATCATCCTTAGACACTGGAAGAAGGCAGTCAAGACGGAGCTCTTCCAGTGGGCCTAACCTCATGAGCTTGAGTAGGATATGCCCCTTGAAAAGACCTCTTTGTACATAACCACTGATGGATTTATGGGACCGGGATGTATGTATATTGTAAAAGCGGTGGATTTTGGATGCACTGTAATGTTTTCTATCAGGTGTAACACTATCAGGTGAAGACAGCCGTTTGCCAAGGGATAGCAGCTAGTATCCTGTTTTCCCAGGTCTACATCTCTGCGCTACTGGAAGAATTTTGTTTCACTTTCTTTGGGTTATTAAAAGTAAAAATTTGCAAACTCTTCTCTAGTTTTGACCCCTGTGTTCTCAGCCTTCTTATTCTTGAGTTCTCCTTTTCTCTAAACTTTTTCTTGAGCCCAAAGGGGAGCGGATAAATATTCCCAGCTTTCTCCTCAGGCATGTAGTCTTGTTAGCCAGGTGTCCCCCATCTTATATCGCGCATTTCATTTTTTTCCTCCCTAATGATACCTTACATTTTTCTGTTAATTTCTATTTGTTAGCTTTGGCCAGTTTTCTAGTCTATTCAGGTCATTTTGAATTTTGATCCTGTCCTCTGGATATTAGCTATTCCTCCTAATTTGGTGTCATCTGCAAATTTGATGAGTATGCCCCCCAATTGTTCATCCACTTGATAAAGATGTTGAATAGCACTGGCCCAGGACAGAGCCTGTGGACCCCACTGTCACTTCCCTCCAGGATGAAAAGGAGCCATTGAGCATCCGAACCTCAACCAATACATCCATGAAATATTACTTTGCTAGTCTGTATTTTACTATCTGATTGGAAATCCATGGGAGGACCTTGGTTTATTTATAGCATTTCTTTGTCTACCAAACTGGTAATTTTACAAAAAGGATCAGGATAGTCGGCATGACTTGTTTCTTGAAATCCATGTTTTGTGATTATGGCATTGCTTTTAGGTTCACAGACCCTTTTAAGATCTGCTCTAAACATTCCTGTTGTTATGTGATAATGGGATCAATTTTTTCCCTTTTGAAATGGGATTTGCCTCTTCTAGTCTGTACTTTCTTGTTCTCCAGGTGTTCTAAAAGCTAATCCAATGGCTCCGATATTACATTTGCAGTTCTTTTAAACTGTGGGACGTAGTTTCACCGGTCCTGGAGACAAGGTATTCCTGTACTATCTCCTTATTTATGCTGTGCTGAATTTCCCTATCCTGACTTGCTCATTTTCCTCAAGTTGACCCTTTTCCTTTTTCTGAGAAGACTAAAGAAGGGGTAATTCTGCTATTTCTCTGTCTCCTATTAGCATTTCTCCATTTTTCCCCATGCAGTGGCCCTACCACTTCCTACTCTTCCTCTTCCTTTGTGCTTGGGACCTACCGCAATAAGACCTTTGACTGTTTTAACCCTCTGCAAGGCTGACTCATTCTATGCTTTTGCCTTTCTGACTTTGCCCCGCCTGTCCTCAATATTTGTTTGAATTCATCTTTTGTGAGTTTCCCCTCTTTTTTCCATTTCTATACAAGGAGGAGCCCTTGCTATAACATTGGGGGATCCATTTCCGCCGCCCGGCCCAGTCCCGCAGATGGTGTTAAAACGTAAGGTGAAAGTCCATTTATTCTTATAGGGCGCACCCGCCCATTCGGGCTGTGAATATGCATAAGCGTCAAAGCTGCTTGCACGTGGTGTAGAAAATGACATTCTCCATATCCATAGGCAAGAAGACAACATCCAACAGTGTTTCCCATCAGGTGACTGCAGCAGGTCCCCCAGGGTCCTAATGAGAATCCCCTTAGGAGGCAACTAGACAAGACGTTGGCTTCTCCTGTTAGCACCAACAGGAACCCCGGTTGGCTTGGACTTGGTCACCCAAGCTCTGTAGGAGCTCAGTCACTGGGCCTGTATGTATCTAGAGAGCTATCTGGTGGCAGTCCTTGTCTCACTTCCTCTAGCAAAAGTCCCCAAAAGCTCAGTAAGAAAAAAGTGAATAAGAAAAAGTTAAAAAAATAAGGAAGACCCCTCACAACACATGTACAGCCATCTTCTCCTCCTACATCTAAATCTGCCTTTGTAGGACAAGCAAAGTTATATAGAATCGGCTGAAAAAGTGGACAAAAGAGAAATTATTGGGCATTGGACTGCCAATAGGGACAGTTGGACGATGTGGCAACAAATCCCACAACTTCGCTCCAAACTGAAAATGAACAAACCAAAAAACACCCTGTGGGACCAATTGGCAGTGTGGAGGGACCCATGTCATCCACTCCGGCTGCTGAAATGCCCACGTGGACTGCCCACAGACCCCATCTGCAGTAGCCTAAAGTTTCCCTAAAGGAAGTCTCATTGACCGAAGGTAAAGAATATGTCTTGGGAGCAGGATCCTGTGTTTGTACGTACTTTTGTTCAGAGGGCCCTTTCCTATTTGCAAGGGATCCGTTCCGGACCCCTCCTCTCCCCCCCCACATATGGGAAAAAATAGTAAAGTGAAATCTCATTTGTTTCCTGTTGCTTATGGAGGCCCCCCCCCCCCCATCTTCCTATGGGGCTTGGCTGTACACAGTAAGCTCAAAGCGTGTATGGCAAGATCTGTATATCATCATATACTGGTACAGATTCTGTTGAAAACGAGCTCAGTTTGACAAGTCATAGTCATCTGTCAGGGTTTTTCGAGAAACCCTCCTATTTTTGCTTTTTTCTTCCCTTTCGCGCTGGAGCTATTCTGAATTGTTCTTTCAGTATCTCACGTTTGAGTACTCTTTTAGTTTTGTAATTTCTCGACCATTTGGATCAGACCACTACGTCTTTATGTTTACTGAGTCCTCAGGTGTAAAATCGGACATCCTGGCTTCTCCTTTCCATGTATAAACAAAACTTACACTCCACATAAAGAACACCACTATTGCACCACAAATTAACCAGTCATCCTGTTAGTTAGGAACAATCTAAAATAGTGACTTTTTGCCTCTTCCACATTTTGGACAAAGAAATTGTCTCAAGGCAAGTGAGGAATTTGCAGCCTTAAATTTGGAAGTATGACTTCCAGCAAATATCAGAATAAAGAACACCCACACACTACATCTTCCTTTGAGTGTTGTCATCTTCTAAAAAGACATCCAATTCCCCAGTCTACATGGGGTCTGTAGAGACATCCAACAGTAACATCCTTGTTCCCCCCCTTTAATTTTTACCAAGATACTCCCACCGGCTTCAGGATGATACCTGATCCTCACTGGTGTAATATCCGACAAAAGGCATTCCTCCCTGTTTGCCTATTTCTCTTAAAGGTTAAACCCTCTATTACACATTCCAATCAGAGACCATACACCAGTTCAAGATGCTATTAATATATATTGCTTTGTATGTACTAGGAGTGAAGTTCATCAGCTTATTCCATGCCGTGCATTAGTTAGAACACAGACCATGTTCCACTATTACTGCTGCTTGCAAGTTTTTTTGCCTCCACGTGGGTACTTCACTGTTTGCCTTGTTCCCCTATGGCAAGTTAACTCTTTTTCTCACAATCCTTTTTTTGTGCCTTCCAGAGAATACTGTACTGTCTCGCCTTCCCTCATTAAATAAGTGCAAATCGTGGCAACTTGATATGCACCTGTCATGACGGGCCTTTAGTCTTTAGAGGGCTTCTCTCAGACAGCCAAGGGGTAAGCTGGGGGAAAAGAGGCTAATGAAGCTTACAGATCACTGCGGACAAGGCTCACTTGGCCAATCAGTGTGCATGAGCAAAGATTGTCTTCTGGAATCTTCTACGAGATGTCTAAAAAAGGCCATCTGAGAACAGGGACATTTTGGAAGAAGTACAGTTGAGAGGAAGAGTCCTTCAGCATATAGTGTATTTCCGAAGTAGAAAGGACTCAGATTAGAACGTTAAGGGCCTTATTTAGTATGGTTAGGAGGTAGCTTTGCATGAATGAATATTTTATAATTACATATTAATACCTGCAAGGCCCGTATGTCTGCATGCTGTATATGTTTTTGTGCTGCTTTGGTTAATCATAATAAATAACTTTCTTAAATGGATGCTAACTTGTACAACCCTCCGTTACACTACACGCTGCACTAGCTCGGTTGAAATGCTTGCGTAATTAGCAAAGAAGGAGAACTATAATCCTTAACAAGTGACAATGTATAGGTAAGGGATCCTTACGAATTCACTGAGTGTGGCATGCGTGCTTTAGGATAACCACTCCAGAGGTCCACAATACTAACTCCGCTAGAGTAGGAACCATAGATCGAGGACTAAGGAGAAATTAAGGGATCTGCTGGACTAAGAGCCAAGACAGGCCTGCTGTTTGGCTGCTTGACACGGAGGAGCAGCAATAGCTCCACAAATACAGAGTCTATCAGAAGAGGGATACCCTGGTTCTTCCTTGAATGCAATGAATCAAAACCTTATCCATTGCGCAAAGGAAAGGTTAGCAAAGCCTTCCAATGTCTCTTTTCACAAGAAAACCGATTATTTTCTCTTCTGGACAGCCCTAGCGCTGAAAGCCCACCTTGAGAGCCTTTTAGAAAACTTAAAAGCCAGGAGGTGTGGTGTAATACGAGTCTCTGTTCAGTTAAACAGAACTTAGGGAAGCCTATCATCACACATTTGTGTTAAACGTAATCCAATAATTAATGTATCGAAATAATACAGGTCAGAAATAGCGGCATACCACCAGACAAGGGGAAAGCCGGAACACTTGGGATGTGGAGAAAGGGGCAACGCCGTGACAGCGTGTTGTATAAAGCCAGCCTGCCTGGTCCCCTCCTCCGTCACGCCCCTTGCCTCCAGGGACTGCCGGGTGAGTGTTGTTGCCTGCCACTGCCAGAGGGTCGCGGTCTCCTGGGTTGTAGAGGTGCGCAACTGCGCAACGGCCCAGGAGCCGCCCTCAGAACTGCTTACCGGACTCCACCTCAGCGCACGTTTCACAGCTGGCCAGTTGCGCACACAATCTGTGACTGGCGCGGAAGGCATGGGTGACCGAACCCCACCCGCGCCAGCACTTGGCAGAGAATGATTGCTGTATCTGTGCTCTGCCTTCATTGCTGTATTGTGGGCGGGAGTGGGAGGGTATGGAGTGGGGAGTGTGTTTTGGTTGGGGAGACAGAGGTAATTCCCTCGGCACTGCGCGGGGCGCCTAGTGAGTAGTGTGGGGGCAGGGGGAGGTAATTGGCGGGTAGGAGAGTGGAGCAGCGTTACAAGGAAACGGATCGTGCTTAATACCATCTCCCGTCTATCCCGCTTCTAACCAAAGAGATCGGAGGTCATCCCACCATTCCACAAACCTTTGTCTCTACGCCTGGTGCAATTCCAGGTCTATTAGACAAGACCACACACTATTACCGGCTTGAAGATACAACTGTGGACCTGGCGTGTAATTCTGAGACCCTGGCTTGGGCCATGAAGGGGAAGCTGTGTGGGCCTCAGGCCCTACCTGCTGGGTACTACTCGGGAAGGACCAGACCAGGTTAGGTGGGGGGGGGTGTGCATTGATTCATAAAAACACCTTGTCCCATCAAGAACCATGTTTCGGCAAACTACTATAGGGAGTGTAGCTATCTACCTGACGCTGAGGCCAGTGACATCTAAGGATTCCTATGGTCTATCGCCACCCGTGCACTACGAACATCCCTTAATGAGCTGACACAGTTGAGCTCGGGAGTGGTGCTGGAATCACCCAACTCTTGGTCCTGGGGATCTCCACATCCCCTTCGCAGCCAACAGATTCCATCCACCTGGTGGGCTCGGTAATTCATGGATACCATGGCAGCCTCGGCACCTGTCACAACCAACTGTCTATGGGCCCTTACACATATTACGCGGGGAATACACTGTGAGATGGTTTTTTTGTACGACATGGAATTCCCTGGGCGGAAATACCAACATTTCCGCCCGTCAGGGACGATCAGGTCCTGTGGAGGCAAAAATCAAGGCATATTACCCAATCCATCCTGGGGGTGGCGGACCCATTAGAATGGTCCACCCTCGAAGGCTGATGGAACCAAAAGTTCCAAGAAGAAGGGTATATGGTTGGAACGAATATCTGTTGAGCCCTGACTAAATCTGGGAATGAATCTCTCAGGCATACAACAATGCTCCCAAACCCCCTTTAGGCCTGCCCAAAAAAAACCCTGGTAAACGGAAGATCCCAAGGAAGCGGCGCAACGACTAGAAGACGCGGCAAACACAGCGCTTACCACAAACCTACGAGATCTCAATTGAAGGACTAAGGAGAGGAGATAGATGCAGCAAAGAACATGTTATTTGTCACATCGCGTCAGCAGTCCTCCACAGACTGTTCAGGTAGTGAGGGAACTTACTCAGCTCCCCCCTGCCCTGAACCACTATAAGAACCATTAAGGCCTGGCTTGTGACCAATTTTAAACAACTTCTTTGCGGATAAAACCTCTCGGATAAGGGAAGATCCTTGAACGCCAGTAACATTAGTCAGAACCAGAGTAGAGGTATCCAGAGCCTCTGTGGACTCGATTAACTGGATCACTTTGAGTCTGAGATACCGATGATGTGGACAAAGCCTTGAAGCGTTTAGAAGAACACTTGCTCCTCGTCCGGTCTCGATGGCAGAGGCTCAGGGGAACGGTGTAACTTCATGTTACACAGTATATTAATACATCTTGAGGGATGGGCAATTTCCCTCAGCTTAAATGGGCCATTAGTAAAACCTTATGCTAAAAAAGCCCTCCTCTTGACCCCCTGATCATATAATTCGGCCAGTTCGCTTGCTGCCATTTTGGGGAAGGTATGAGAGGGCGGTTGCATCCAGCTTCATCGCTCTGGATGAAACGGATTATCTAGACCCCATTTCAAACACGGTTGTTTCGGGGGTTACTGAGGGTTGAGACTGCATGGTCCCCTGGTAATGATCTCGCTGGGCATCGGACAGGGGAAGCGTGTCCCTGTTAGTGCTTTGGACTGTACATCTCAGGGGCTTCAATACCATGACCATGGTATCCTTCTGGGCGCGCTAGTGGCGTGAGGACGGAGTCTGCGTCCAGTGGTTTCCCCTACTCTCTGGAGGTTCCAGATGGTGCAGCGGGGAGGACTGTGCGCCGACAAGAGGGCCCTTACAATCTGGGTCCCTCAAAGAGCCATTCTGTCCCCATGCTTTAACATTTACATGAAAACCGCTGGGAGAGATCACCCGAGCATGGGGCGCGGGTATCAGTACGCTGATGACACCCAAATAGTCTTTCCTAGTGTCCTCCGACAGATTGCAGTGACACAAGGATGGCATCTCTCCTCTCGTGCCTGCGGGAGTCGGTAATGGCTGGATGAGGGAAACGACTCAACCTGAATCAAGAGAAACAGAAGTGCTATGTGGAAGCTCCCCTGGTCCAGGATGAAGTGGTTTTCCACCTGTGCCTAACGGATCACACGCTCCGGTGAAGGACTCGCGTTCGCAGTCTGGGGGTGCTCCTTGATCTCGTTCTCACCTTACATCTCAGGGGGATGTGACGGTCAAGGAGCACCGTTACAGCTTCGCTGATACCAGCCTGCGCCCTACCTGGGAGGGGACTTGAAACGGTAGGTACACGCTCTGGTAACCTCTCGATTTTGCTGTCGCAATGCGCTACATGGGGAACACTTGTACAATCCGCGAAGCTCAATTGGTGCAGAATATGGGCGAGCAAGACTGGTCACTATCCAGGCCAGTCCATAACACCTGTCGTAAAGATCCTCATGCTGCCTATTCGCGTTCCCTCCCGGGTGCAATACAAGGTTTTGGTTATTACCTATATAAGGCCCAAATGGCTTAGGCCCGGGTACTTGAAGGAGCCCCCTCTCATCCGTAAATCTGCCCCACCACTCAGAGTCAACCAGGAAAGCACTGTTTAAGGTTCCGGAGGTCATATTAGCTGACACCAGCCAGGGAGGGCCTCTCTCCTCGGCCACCAACATCTGGAACCTCTCCGCTTCCTGACGAGCTCGGCTTGGCCCTCTCAACTGAACAAATTTAAGAAGGGGTTAAAAACACACCCTTTTCGAGCAGGCATACCGACCCTGACCCCCGATGTGGCGCCCCCCCCTCGTCAAGGCATTGTTGAGCTGGCATGAAATGTGGTTTTTATTTGAATTGCTGTAGATTTGTGGGTATGAGGTTTTGTATATTGATGGGCTTTTTTTATATTGTATAGGGTATATGTTGTTAACTGCTTTAATTTATAGAAAAAACGGAATAGAAATGAAAAATTTATTTATTATTTATTATTATAATCTTTAAATAATCTCGCTCTCTCGTGGGTTTCCGTCCTCAGTCGTCAAACTGCCTTATGTTTCCCTATCCTAAAAAACCCTATCTCGATCCCTCTGTCTTGGCTAGCTATCGTCC
>NC_056523.1:2147660-2157896 GCF_019175285.1 Sceloporus undulatus
CGATTTCTTTTTATGTAAGTTTTAACTTCGTATGTTTTTTTAATAGAGATTTTTTAAATGTCAGTTTTAACTATGTATGGTTTTGTTTTCTTTTATCTTGTATACTTTGAAATGGTCTGGAGACTTAGTCAATAAGTCAATATTTTTTTTAATTATTTTTGGCAGATTATGCACATGTTTTTTGCTAAGGTAGATAGATATATAGATAGAATGTGCCTGCCTGCCTGTTCCCTTTCCCTTTCATCTCCTTGCTTCCGGCCGCTCTTTGCAGGAGGCTTTTTTTCTACGCAAATGCTACAATGCGAATGTTAAACATTTCTCTTCCCAATTTGGCAAATTGATACAGAATGCTTTTGCTACTGTCTCTAAAGAATTTAGGGGTAGCTGAGGGAAAGCAAATGATGCATGGCATCCTTTTCTGGCATTTTGAGGTGAGGAATTTATTATTATTATTACTACTATTATTAGTACTACTACTACATGTGTATAAGGCACTCTGGGGTGGCAAGGAGGGAGTATACAGGATGCAGAGATGGCATTAGATTGCTTTTTGGGTTTGAAAACGGGGCCAAGGGAAGATCCATATCCTGAAGTGACCCAAATACCCACAACACAAACACGCACACACAAACACACAGGTTTTTAAATTTGACAAAATATGCACATACTGGCGCCTGTTTTTTTTTAAAGGAGGGGGAAGGGGGAAATCACCCACCCGGTGGCCCAATTGCTGTAAGAAACCTCACCCTTGACCACAGCAGAAGAGAATTTGATTGACAGCAAAGGAGCCTTTTTTAAAACCGATTCACCAAACTAGAACTCTCCCCGGAGCTGCATGGCATTCAGGGTTAAATTACCCTGATGTAAATAGTCGGCACTTGCTTCCAGGGAGATTTGTAGGGGGGGAGCATCCGGATCTATCCAGTTCCATCTAACTCAGTGTGAATGGGGCCTGAGGGAGTTTCTGCAGTCACCTGCAAAACTTGTGGGAAGTTTGTCTTCTATGGATGTGGGGAATGTCAACTGTACCAAGTGCAAGCAGCTTTGAGCTTACGCCTACAGCAAAACCCATAGACAGAATGGTGGGTGCGCTGCCATAAGAATAAATGGGTTTTCACCATATATGTTTCTCAACATATGTGGTTGCGGGGAGTCCGGAACAGATCCCCAACGTATAGCAAGGGCCCTCTGAATAGGAAATGGAAAAAACAGGAAATCACCAAAAAAGAATTCAAACAAATATTGAGCATCTGGAGGGCAAAGTCCAGTGAAAGGACCACTGCATGGGGAAAATGGCAAAATGCTAATAGGAGACAGAGAAATAGCAGAATTACTTCCTTCTTTGCTTTAGTCTTCTCAGAAAAAGGAAAAGGGTCAACTTGAGGAAAATGGAGCAGAGGTCAGAATAGGGGAAATTCAGCACAGCATAAATAAGGAGATAGTACAGGAATACCTGGTCTCCAGGACCAGGTGAACTACGTCCCACAGTATTAAAAGAACTGGCAAATGTAATATCGGAGCCATTGGCATTAGTCTTTAAGAACACCTGGAGAACAAGAAAAGTCTCAACAGACTAGAAGAGGCAAACGTCCCCATGTTCAAAAAGGGAAAAAAGATGATCCCAACAATTATCACCCAATAACAGGAAAGATTTTAGAGCAGATCATTAAAAAGAGTCTGTGAACACTAGAAAGCAATGCCATAATCACAAAAACATGGATTTCAAAGAAACAAGTCATGCCAGACTATCCTGATCACTTTTTGATAAAATTACCAGTTTGGTAGACAAAGCAAATGCTATAAATAAACCAAGGTCCTCCATGGTATTCTCGCAATCAAGATAGTAAAATACAGACTAGCAAAGTAATTATTGCATGGATTTGTAATTGGTGCTCAACAATGGCTCCTTTTCATCCTGGAGGGAAGTGACCAGTGGGGTCACACAGGGCTCTGTCCTGGGCCCAGTGCTATTCAACATCTTTATCAATGACCTGGATGACAGAATTGGGGGCATACTCATCAAATTTGCAGATGACACCAAATTAGGAGGAATAGCTAATACTCCAGAGGACAGGATCAAAATTCAAAATGACCTGAATAGACTAGAAAGCTGGGCCAAAGCTAACAAGATGAAATTGAACATGGAGAAATGTAAGGTACTTCATTTAGGGAGGAAAAATGAAATTCAGAGATATAAGATGGGGGACACCTGGCTTAACAAGACTACATGCCTGAGGAAGAAGGCTGGGAATATTTATCAGCTCCCCGTTTGGGCTCAAGAAAAAGTTTAGAGAAAAAGGAGAACTCAAGAATAAGAAGGCTGAAGACACAGGGATTCAAACCTAGAGAAGAGGTTTGCAAATTTTTACAATTTTTAATAACCCAAAGAAAAGTGAAACAAAATTGTCCAGTAGCGCTGAGAGGGATGTGACCTGGGAAAACAGGAACCCAAGCTGCTCAGTCCTCTTGTTCTAGGATTCCTTCTCCTTACCTGATCTGGTTCTGCTCCACTGGAAAGAGGAAGTGGCGATGGAGTCCTTGTTTGTGGGATCATTCCAGCCTCTGTAGGGGAGACCAAGGCGGGAAGGGGAGGGAATCCAGTCACATCTGTTGCTGTTAGAAGCAGGAATCTTAAAGACTCACTGGGCAGTACAGGCATCCTTTAGTTAACAAAGCCTCTGACAAATAAGCTCCTTTTTACACAGTCATATTCTACCTGCCTTTCCCCATTTCCTCTTCATCCTCTGTACAGCTGAAACTATTTTAGCAGCATATGCACTGGAAGGATGGTGAAAGAGGGCTGGAAACAACATTTTCAGCATCTGGTTGCACAATATGTTTGGAGTAAGCAATGCATTAACACTTGAGCTAGGAAACAATGGGATTCTGCTCTATCTGATCCTACTGCAGCCATGGGTGCCTTCCCACAACACACAAGGGAAAGAGCAGCTGCCTACGGAGACTCTCGCGGAGCATGAAGGAAGAGCTAAGGAGAAAGAAAATGGAAGAGTAGAGAAGCCTATCTCAATAGCTATCTCTGACACGTAAAAACAAAACAAAACAAAACAAAACCCACAGATGTATGAGTTTGGCCACCAAAATGGAAATGCCAAGAAAAGTTGGGGCTGGCAAAAGAAAAGGCCATTCCTGAATTCATTATGGAAAAAGCCCTCAGATGGGTTTTAGAAGGTTCCAAACAGTTTTGTATATTTCCTAAGTGCACATTACAAAATTAATTGAAGACACACAACAAGAACAAAGAGGCATCCTTACCTTTCAGTGGCCCCCCTCCGTCACCCTCCTCCTCGACTGCCCTCCATCTGGGACTCTGCCTGGGATCCAAAGGGGCCTTCTCTGCTGCAGGGAATTCAGAGTGAATTTCCAACAAGAGGGTTTTGACCTGAAAGAGCAGTCAGGATTCAAGAATTGGATGAGAAAATGGCAAAGACTTGGGAAGAGGTTTGGGCTTGCATGGGAAGAGACTTCTAACCAACACTAAGCCAGTAAAAAGGGAGTAGCAAATAAGTCCAACTTGAAAATGTCATACAAAGACTTCAAATGTACCCTCTGTCAAAGCTACAAAGAGAATCAATGGTACCTGTCCCCTACCAAATGCTGGAAGTGTGATAAATCAGGCCCCTCCTTTTTCACATTTGGTGGAAGTGCCAAGAAGCAGAGAAATACTGGGAGAAAATCCACAATTTGATGATGGAAATCTTACAAATAAAATTTCCAAAGAATGCATTGGTCTTTCTCCTTATATGACATGTATTTTTGGATAGCAAAATCAATAACAAACAGTCATGAATCTTATTATACGTAGTATCTATGGCTAGGATCTTATATTTGAAATATTGGAAACAAAATTGATACCAACAGCAGAAAAATGGATTATAAAACTAAGAGAGGCAATGAATATGGGCATTTTAATGGCAGCGATGAGAGAGAATTCAACCGCTACTGTTGAAGAAGACTGGAAATGCATTAGATCTTTCGAAAGCAAAATAGGCACAGGATTATTATAATGAAATACAGTATTACAATACTTATAACTTTGTTGTTGATTTCCTCTCCATACACCTGTTTTCCTAAAATAAATTAAGCTGTAATAGGTACAAGATAGTTAATATTATATTTTTATGTTCAAGGCAAATCAAATAAAATTTCTTTAAGATGCTCATAAAGTTACTGAGCAAGAAGTTAGCGAACAATGGATAACTCTGAGATAAGAAATGGGCAAACATAATTTAATTCTATTTTTCTTTTTTTCTCTGCTGATCATATTAAAATGAACCAGGTTATAAAGGAAGTTACATTACAGTAGTTTATAGGACCATTAACCCTGGAAATAGATAGCTCCAACTCAACATGCTGGAAGAGATACCAGATTGTGATTGTTGTGAACCACAAGAATGATTTCTTTTTTTCCCTTAAGGGAATATTTCATGTTCGACTTTGCTGCTTTTGTTTTTATGTGATATGTTGTATGTGTGGTGAAAAGGTGTTGTATTTGTATTATAATAAAATTATAATACAATAATAAAAGTTAGCATATATAGCAAAACAAAGTTCAAAAAGGTGGGTTACAGAATGACCCTTGCGTTATTACTCGGTATACATTTATTGTATGTGCTGGAACACAAACAATTCCATGGAGCCCACAGCAAGAACATCTGGAGGTCTGGAAAACTCTGCTTTGACTTAAAATGGCAGTTTACTCATGTACTCATGTATATGTGTATGTGCGTGTGTGTGTGTGTATTTCTGCATGTGCAAGGAAGAACTGAAATAGTGATTGGAGAAACAAACATGAAAACCTACTGCTACTGTATAGATATACCCACCTGAACACTCTGTGGGCACAACAATAATGTTGGTAATTTTTTATGTTGGCTTTAGATTTAAAATAAAAATTGAAAAACCTCAAAACAGTAAAAATGTTTCACCCCTTAGAGGTAAAAACCAGTAACTTCCTATAGTGGGTGAAAACCCATTCTTCTCCTGAACACATCATGGGTGCAAGTCAGGTTGTGTGGCAGTGTCAGTAGGGAAACCTGGGAACCTCCTTTGAAAACCTGGCACACAGGGAGTACACACATGGTTTTAAAACAGAATCACTCTTTTCAGATGCTTCAGGGACTAAGATTCCACTTCAGCAGAAGGCCGATCCTCCCCACACTTCTCACTATCAAAGACAAGTCTGGGAACACCAGATTTCAGCCTTTGCCCCTCAAAGTCATCAGAGACTCAAAAAAGGCAGCCAGAGCCAAATCCTGCTCACCTTGGCCCCAGAAAGATATGCTCTCACCTTCTGCTCTTTCTCTTTCTTCTCTGCCTCTGCCTGACTCAGGAGGAAACCCTCTGCCAGGGCTACCGCCTGGGAGCAGGTCTCTGCCCCACATTCCCTGACCCAGTTCCCCATCTCTGGGGGCAAGATGCTCAGGAACTGCTCCAAGATCACCAGGTCCAGGATCTCATTTTTTGTGTGTCGCTCTGGCTTCAGCCACTGACAGCAGAGATGGTGGAGTCGGCTGCAAACCTCTCGGGGTCCCTCTCCCTCCTTGTAGGAGAACTGTCTGAAGCCCTGGCATTGCGTCTCTGAGCTGGCAAGCTCCTCTCTCATGGACCCCTGGATTCCCCCACTGCTCTCAGCACTGAGGTCTTCGTGTCCTTTTCTTCCTCCAGGACCAACTGGTTTTGGTTCCTCCATCTATGTTTTTTAAACCAAATGAAGCCACAAAAAAGGTCAAAGTTATTCCTTCACCATCCATCTGAGGGCAAAGATGTCCCTAAGATGCTCTGCTACAACAGCCTGCAAAACAAATACATTTTGTTATTACTGATATTATCAGGTATTTACAAAGTACCATCAATGTACATTATTATCTTGATACAGGTACCCTAGAGGCATTACAGCCTGTCTAATCTTATAAGTACTAATCATGTAAGTTACTACTTGGATGGGAGATCACCAACAAATATCAGGTGCTGTAGGCTCTATTTCAGAGGAAGGAATGAGCAAAACCATCTCTGAGCATTCCTTGCCTAATGAAATCCTATTAAATTCATGGAGTCACCATAAGTTGAGAGGTGGAAAGGCAGGTTGAGTTCTTTCACCTGAGAGTCAGTATGAAAAGCATTAATAGAGTGAAAAGCATTTAAAAATCATATCCACTGAAACAAAAACCAGTACATCCATGCTTAATCTTCAATGTTACATTTTATACGGCATATAATATATAGAACCAGTATGGTGTAGCGGTTTGAATATTGATCTACAGCCCTGGAGATCGGTGTTCAATTCTCTACTCGGCCATGGAAATTTCCTGGCTTACCTTGGGTGAACCACACTCTCAGCCCTAGTAAACCTCATGATAGGGTTGCCTTATGGTCATCATAAGTCAGATAAGACTTGAAGGCACAATTTATCTTATTATTCATTGGTGAACAGCCAACAAAATATTTGGTCTTCCCACCAAGGAAAGCTTAGGGCACAACTGCTAGGCCAGATTTGTTTAAACAAAGGAGAGGGTTGAAGATAGTTCTTTGATTTTTAAAAAGAACAACAATAGAAAATGCTTCCAAGTTCTGTACAAAGAAGATGGAGGAGTGAATGTAGCTGCTCAGCTACTCTGTCAATCCATATTTATTCGTCTAATGGCTGTAGAGCTTTGCTGCCACTTTAACAGCCATGCCTCCCTGTCCTATGGAATCCTGGGATGTTTAGTTTTGTGAATTCTCCCCCGGAAAACTCATAGTGCTTCCTCAAACTACAAGCCCCAGGACTCTGCAGGACCTGGAACCATGACCAAGTGGCACCAAAGAGCTATAACTGTGTAACATGAAGAAGTGTTTACAGTTTAATACAATTGTGACATTAATAGAAAGAATGAGCCAGCACTAATACTCAAAATTATAAAGAAGCCTTTTGCTGAACAAACTTTGTTTTTCTTGTTGTTTAACTTCCACCGAAGTCACTCATTGATAGAAATTGTGAGAATCTTGGTTACGGGCACAGAAACATGAATCCACAGAAACCAGACACGTTGGTCCATAGTTGGCCCAATAGGCAGTGAACCCAAGGGAGAAATGAAAGCCAAGGGGAAAAGTGGGAGAATTACCACAGTTCTCCTACACAGAGAATGTGTGTGTGTTTTACTACACACTCCATGGCTCTCACATTGAGAAAGGAACTGATCCTCAAGCAGCTCTAGATGCGCTGTTTAATTTTTAAGTAATTACTTTGGCAGAACTCATGATTTCCTGCAAGAGAAACTGAGGAGTTTATGACGTTCTTACTTGGGTTTTCTTGCAGCCTCAAAGATTAAGAATTCAGTCCTGAGGATCTGGTAGCTTTTCCTCTTCCACCCCAAAGAACTGAGGATCTGGATTAGCCCTCTGGTGCCAGGGCTGTGCCTGCGTTTGGGGAGAGAAAGAAGGAGAAATGATGCTGTTTGATGGATCCTCCTGCCCCAAACTGAAAAGGGAGTGGAACCTGACTTGGGATGCAATTGGGAAATGGGGGCCTAGCCCATCCTTTTGGGGGAAGAGACAGGGGATGGGGAAACTTTGGCCTTTCTCCTCACTTGGATTTTCTGTCATTCTGTTAAATAGATAGTCTGCTACCTGCATTTCTGCTCTGGCAAATAAAATACGTAAATGAATGGCTTTTCAACTTCCTGGTTTTATTTTCTCTCCAAATCTCTTTGCTTCCATTTTCAGAAGGGGGACTGAGTGTGTTTGTTGCCTCCAAAGGCATAAAAAGTGTTCTGGAGCCTTAAAGGCTGAGAAAGTTGGAGGGGCCTTTCCTCCCAGGATAGCAGGTGAAGGATGGCAGCCTAAGGGCTGGAACTGGAAAAGGGGAAAGGAGCAGGGAAACTGCAGAATTCTTTCCTATGTTACAAGGAAAAATATTTTGCTATAAAGTCACCCAAATGCTTCGAAGGTTGACATTCACCTCTTCACCATCTGCCAGGGAATGCTGGGCTGAGTGAGTGTTTGCTGCCTTCCTTCCACCTGGGCTCCACTCATGCCTAAGATCCTGGAATTAAGGAGGAGGACTGGCCCTCCTTCTTCCCTCCTCTTCACCATCTGCCAGGGAATGCTGGGCTGAGTGAGTGTTTGCTGCCTTCCTTCCACCTGGGCTCCACTCATGCCTGAGATCCTGGAATTAAGGAGGAGGACTGGCCCTCCTCCTTTCCTCCTCTTCACCATCTGCCAGGGAATGCTGGGCTGAGTGAGTGTTTGCTGCCTTCCTTCCACCTGGGCTCCACTCATGCCTAAGCTCCTGGAATTAAGGAGGAGGACTGGCCCTCCTTCTTCCCTCCTCTTCACCATCTGCCAGGGAATGCTGGGCTGAGTGAGTGTTCGCTGCCTTCCTTCCATCTGGGCTCCACTCATGCCTTGGCTCCTGGACTTAAGGAGGAGTCTTGTCTCCACCCCACCCCCTTTTTTGGTATAGTTTATACTGTTTTTTAGGTTTGAGATGGGTGGGGGTTGAGAATAGGATTTTATTTTAGTTTCACTTGTTCTTAATATATTAATTGTTATGTATTTTGCTTTGTTAACTTTACTGTTGTTAAAACTACCATGTATTTTTTGTTGCAATGTGAACCTGTCTTGGGGGACTGGGAAAGGAATTAATTTTAAATTCATTGGATTGTAATGTTTTTTATTTTCTTTGTTGATTGTTGTTGTATTTGTTACATTTGTATTGTATTGTTAAATTGCTATTTTATTTGTTAAATTTGCTTGATTGCTATTGTATCTGTATTTGTATCTTATTGTGATTTTTATACATTATATTTACCACTGCTGTTAGCCGCCCAGATTCCCCGTGATTGGGCTGGATAAAAAATAAATTATAAATTATATTATTCAGAACTGCTAATTTTCCCAAGAAAATACTATGGAAAAACACACTTATTTCCCCACTTTCCAGACCTTCTGACCTGAATCCTTCAGAGCAGATCAAAGAGACTCACCTCTTTCCTGACAGGGATGTTTCTGCCTTTTTGGATGGTCATAAGGTTAGTCTGTGGTCTTCATGGTCCCTCTCTTGTGCCTACCTCACTGGGTTGTTGTGAAGGTAAGAGGGTCAGGAACATTTGTGCCTCTCAGTTCCTACATTCATAAGGAGAGACATTCTTTTAAAATCAGAGAATATCCTCGTGTTTATTTTCTTAAAGCTGGTTGTGTTTGTGGAGGAGTGATGAAGGGGACGCAGGGTGGCCTCCCTTCCTTCCTGTTTTTCTCTGTCTCTCTCTGCCTGGCATCTAAAGGGTTTTGTTTCCATTCTGCCTCTCTTCCTCCCCTGCAAGAGAAAGGAAGGGGAGATGGGGAGATGGGGCTCCCCATGGAATCTGCCCTCTTCCTGGGTCCTGGGGGAGAGGGCGGAGGAGGGGAGGCTGGGGATGCAGAGGGGCTCCTCCATTGCCAGGCCCTTTCCCTGGAGAGGAAGAGGGCAAAGGAGGGCAGCCCCTCCTCCTCCCCCAGAAGCCAGGTCTCCATGGGGCTCCCATCATCATCCGCCACCCATAATCCCCCTCTTCCAGTCCCCCCTCTCTCTCTGGCGAGCAGGGCTTCCCTCCTCCCTCCCTGAGAGCCTTCCCTCCATTCCCAGAAGGGACCACCATTCGCTCTCCTCCTCCCAGCAGAGCCCTGCCTTCAAGGGCTGGGTCTCCCTTCATCCCAAAGTGCTCTCTCCCTCTCTCTCCAAGGACCCATGGCCCCTAAGACCCACAGAGGCCCCAGGGAGGAGGGGGCCCACTCCCTTCCCTTCCCTACCTTCCTCTCTCTCTCTCTCTTCAGTCCTCTCCTGCTGCAACCACTGGGCTTCTCTCTCCCACTAACACCTGGCCTTTCCGAACACTTTTCCTGCTTCTCTAGGAATCTAGGCTTCCGCTTCTTCTCCCTCCGAGGGGACTCTCTAGGAACTGAGACCCCTGTTCTCGCTCCCTCTGGGGACTGTCTAGGAATCTGAGCGTCTATACTCTCTGCCCCTCGAGGGACTCTCTAGGAATCTCGTCGCTGCTCTCCGGACACTCTAGGAATCAGCGCCGCCTCTGCTCTCTCCTACTTCCGGACTCTCTAGGAATCAGAGCTCTCTCTCTCTTGGAGGACTCTCTACGAATGGTAGCTCCCTGTTCTCGCTCCCCTTGGGGACTCTCTAGGAATCTAAGCGTCTGTTCTCTTTCTCCCCTTGGGGACTCTCTAGGAATCTGAGCATCTGTTCTG
>NC_056523.1:2157906-2164378 GCF_019175285.1 Sceloporus undulatus
TTTCTCCCCTTGGGGACGCTCTAGGAATCTGAGCGTCTGTTCTCTTTCTCCCCTTGGGGACGCTCTAGGAATCTGAGCGTCTGTTCTCTTTCTCCCCTTGGGGACTCTCTAGGAATCTCAGCGTCTGTTCTCTTTCTCCCTTGATGGACTTTCTAGGAATCTGAGGGGGAGGGCTCTCTAGGCACCTGAGTGTCTGTTCTCTTTCTGCCCTGGGAGACTCTCTAGGAATAGAGGTCTCCATTCTCTCCCTTGAAGGACTCTCTAGGAACCTGGGCCTCCCTGCTCCCTTGGGCCCTGTCTGACCCTGGAGGAGGAGACCTGGAGGGAGGAGGCCCTGGCAGGGAAGGCCTCTGCTGTGGAGGAATAATAACAATCATAAGGCCCTTGGACACCCCTTTTGGCTCCCCTGGGGCCCCTTCCTAGGGAACCCTGAGATTCATAGTTTGGGGAAGCACCAGCGCTCTTGGGCAGAGGAGGCCAAAGCCCTGGTAAAACTACAAATCCCAGGATCCCAGAGGATGGGGCTGCCTTGTTCCTTCAGTGGGGAGAACAGTCTGAACATGGCAGGAGCTGGGAGGGGCAAGGTGGCTGGGGGTGGGTGGGTAAGAGACACTACATGGGATCCTGGAGCAGAGAAGACGGAAACCAGTTGGCAAAATGGAAACTATATAGCAGTGATGGTGAACCTTTTAGAGGCCGAGTGCCCAAACTGCAACCCAAAACCCACTTAGTTATTGCAAAGTGCCATGTCCTTCTGGCTTTCTAGTAACAAACTCTGTGCTGGGATGATGGCACATATGCCCACAGAGAGGGCTCTGAGTGCCACCTCTGGCACGCGTGCCATAGGTGTGCCATCACTGCTATATAGTTTGAATGTCACAGAGGCCAACCTGGTGATGGCTCCTCCCTTTTATCTTCATAGAATCATAGAGTTGGAAGAGACCGCAAGGGCCATCCAGTCCAACCCCCTGCCATGCAGGAAATCCAGATCAAAGCATCGTCGACAGATGGCCATCCAGCCTCTGTTTGAAGACCTCCAAGGAGGGAGACTCCACTACACTCCGAGGAAGTGTGTTCCACTGTCGAACAGCCCTTACTGTCAGGAAATTCCTCCTAATGTTGAGGTGGAATCTCTTTTCCTGCAGCTTGCATCCATTGCTCCGGGTCCTAGTCTCTGGAGCAGCAGAAAACAAGTTTGCTCCCTCCTCAATATGACATCCCTTCAAGTATTTAAACAGAGCTATCATATCACCTCTTAACCTTCTCTTCTCCAGGCTAAACATCCCCAGCTCCCTGAGTCGTTCCTCATAGGGCAAGGTTTGCAGACCTTTCAACATTTTAGTTGCCCTCCTTTGGACACGCTCCAGTTTCTCAATGTCCTTTTTGAATTGTGGTGCCCAGAACTGGACACAATATTCTAGGTGGGGCCTGACCAGAGCAGAATATAGTGGCACTATTACTTCCCTGGATCTAGATACGATACTTCTATTGATGCAGCCTAAAATCGCTTTGGCCTTGTTAGCTGCCGCATCACACTGTTGACTCATGTTCAACTTGTGGTCTACTTGGACTCCTAGATCCCTTTCACATGTTGTCTTCTTAAGCCAAGTGTCTCCCATCCTATATCTGTGCATTTCATTTTTTCGCCCTAAGTGCAATACCTTACATTTCTCCGTGTTGAAGTTAATTTTGTTAGCTCTGGCCCAGCTTTCTAGTCTATTCAGGTCATTTTGAATTTTGATCCTGTCCTCTGGAGTATTAGCTATTCCTCCTACTTTAGTGTCATCTGCAAATTTGATAAGTATTCCCCCAATTTTTTCCTCCAAGTCTTGATAAAGATGTTGAATAGCACTGGGCCAGGAAGAGCCCTATGGGGACTCCATGGTTACTTCTCTCCAGGATGAAAATGGAGCCATTGTTGAGCACCCTTTGGGTCGGCCGGTCAACCATTACAATCCACTTAACAGTTGCCTTGTCCAGCCACATTTTACAAGCTTGTTTTGTAAGATGTCAATGGGAACCCTGGTCAAAGGCCTTACTGAAATCAAGATATACTATATCCACAGCATTCCCTTCATCTACCAAGCTGGTAATTTTATCAAAGAAAGAGATTAGGTTTGTCTGGCATGACTTGTTTCTCTGAAACCCATGTTGACTTTTTGTGATTATGGCATTGCCTTCTAGATGTTCACAGACTCTCTGTTTAATGATCTGCTCCAGAATCTTTCCTAGTACTGATGTCAGACTAACTGGACGATAATTGTTGGGATCCTCTTTTCCCCTTTTTGAAGATGGGGACAACGTTTGCCCTCCTCCATTCTGCTGGGATCTCTCCTGTTCTGCAGGACTTCTCAAAGATTATTGCCAATGGCTCCGATATTACATTGGCCAGTTCTTTTAATACCCTTGGATGTAGCTCATCTGGTCCTGGAGACTTAAATTCATTTAGGTTAAACAGGTATTCCTGTACTATCTCTTTACTTATTTTGTGCTGAATTTCCCCTATTCTGTCCTCTGCTCCATTATCCTCAGGTTGAGCACCCTTTGCCTTTTCTGAGAAGACGGAGGCAAAGAAAGTGTTGAGTAATTCTGCCTTTTCTCTGTCTTCTGTTAGCATTTTGCCATCTTCTCCACGCAGTGGCCCTACCGTTTCCTTCTTCTTCCTTTTGCTGCGGACATATCCAAAAAAGCCCTTTTTGTTGTTCTTAACCTCTCTAGCAAGCCTGAGTTCATTCTGTGCTTTGGCTTTTCTGACCATATCTCTACACTTGCTAGCTATTTGTTTGAATTCCTCTTTGGTGATTTCCCCATTTTTCCATTTCTTATACATGTTCCGTTTAAAATTTAGCTGAGCTGAAAGTTCCTTGGTCATCCATCCTGGGTTCTTGCGACACCTCCCATTCACAACAAGGGCTATCCCTTTCCCTTCGGCCTCCGAGGGAGGCAGGGTCTGAAGGCTCAAGGGCCCAGTCCTGAGGGTTGGAAGAAGGCCGGAAAGTAGGTGGTTGGAGGGCCAAAGGACGCAGGATGATGGACTGAGCTCCTCTGTCTAGGCCCAGCTTCTGCTAGAAATGCAAGGAGATGGATAGGGACCACTTCTCAGGGGAAGGAACAGCGTTTGGTGGAGTCATGCTGGACCCACGACCCCAGAGCAGTCCTTGGACAACGCTGGCTCTTCAGAAACGGAGAGGAGCACCGTCCCTACAGTCGGTTACGACGAGACATTCGTGGCAAGGGACTGCCTTTGCCTTCTTGACCTTCCCTTCAGCCATGGGGCCTTGGGTCTGAGTGTTTTGGGGGAGGGCAGTCTGGGGCTGAGGATGGAGGGGACTATGGCTTCCTCAACCAGGAGGAGGAGGAGGAGGTTTACTGGCAGGGAATATTCAAGGAGGAATAATGTAGGGACAACAAAAGTAGAGCACCACTGGATCCGCTTCCTCGCCCACCCCTGCTTTCATGCCTCCCTATGGGAATCCCCACAAGAAAGATGGGAAGGTAACACCCGCACATACAGACAAACACACTCTCCTATACTCTCCATCTGTCTGATTCTGGCATGGACAGTCCTGAGGAATCCTCTATATCTGCTCTTAAAATGTCCCACTTTCTCTCCTCCTCCCTTTCCCTCTTTGTCCTCAGCTTCCTTCTGTTACTCAAAACTGAGTCCAAAATCCCACATTAGTTCCCACAAATTTATCTCAGTGAAGGCGAGGAGAGGAGGGCAGAATCCTTTTCTTCCACAGAACCCCAGTTGCTCAGGCAAAACCAATTGACAGTTTAGCCCCGTTCTGCCATGCAGGGAACTCACAATTAAAGCATCCCTGACAGATGGCCATCCAGCCTCTGTTTAAAGACCTCCAAAGAAGGAGACTGCACCACTCTCCATTGAGGGAGTATCTTCCATTGTCAAGTAGTTCACAGTTGGAAGGAGGGCTCTTCCTCTTCAGGCCTGACGGCGTTGGGCCTGTCCTTTCACTCCTTCCCAGGCCAGAAGATAACAGTTGGAAGGAGGGAAATAGACCAGATATATTTCTGTATCTGGTTTATTTCTATCTTCTCTAATTCCTTTAGCTTGTAATTATATATATAGATATGTGTGTGTGTGTGTGTGTGTGTGTGTGTGTGTGTGTCATGCCTCCAGAGCATCTTTGATGCTCTTGAGACATATATTTAGATGACATTATATTAGGTTTTCTATGTATTAGTTTAAGAGGGGAAATAAAGATCTACAGCTTTAAGAAAGACCAGGATTGTGGGAAATCCCAGGGTCTTATGCTGTCTCCCTCTAGCTAGTCTCAGTGTGTAGTAAGATTTCAGCTAAGTCAGACCTGGAGAGAGTATTTTCCTTTGACAAAAAGATAAGTCCACAAAAGAAAAAAGATAGTCCTCAAAAGAAGAAAGAAAGAATCCATCAAGAAGAGAGCAAGGTATTTAGGAAGGACTATTGAAAAAAAGGAGATAAGTTTCATGTTTTTGTGTTATATCCAGTAAAGCTTTTAAAAACTTAAGAAATTTGTGGACAAGTCTTTTGTTCTGGCTGTGATCCCGAGAGACAGAGGCCTTACTACACCCAAAGTCCATAGCATCGCTCTTGGGACAAAACAATATGTATATGTATGTGTATATATATATATATACACACACACACACTCTTTATGTAATCATCTAATTTTTAAATGTCCATTTCCAATTTTGTTTTCCTCTCTTCCTGTTATCTCTTTACATTACATATCTCCCTAGTACAAATCCCTCGTGCAACCGCTTTCATAGTATCACATAACAGAGCTTGAGGAACCTCTCTCTTACTAATATCCCATATATTGTGGATATATCTTCTCTATTTTACTCACAATATCTTTATTGCTAAATATTCTGGTGTCTAACCTCCATATTTTTACTCCTCTATAGTCCTTTTTAATTATAAAATCTATATTTACAATAGCATGGTCTGTAATTTTTATCCCTTCTATTTTTGTATTTAATATCTTTGAAACCATATTTTTGGATACAAAAATAAAATTATTCTAGAATAATTTTTATGGACTGCTGAATAATAACTATAGTTCTTTTCATCCCCGTTAATCAGTCTCCCTATATCTTCTAATTCTTTACAATTCATTATTTTATTCAGGGGTATAATACTGTTAAATCTAGCCCTTATTATTGGATCTGATTTATCCTTGCATTTATCCATAAACATATTAAAATCTCCTGCCATATTTGTGTAACCTCCCCGCATATTGTTAAATACTTTTTCATAACATCCTTTTTTATTTTCATTTGGAGTATACGCATTTACCAACACATACTTTCCTCCCCCCATAATTTGAAACCACATTTCTTATATATTATGATTGCTACTCCCCTTGCTTTTCAAGCACCATATGCTTTTTCATAAGTAGCCACCCAGTTCATCTAAAGTTCATTCATTCCTGATTTTGCTTGATGCGTTTCCTGAAGAAGAAGAAGAAAAACTGCTTTCTTTTTCTTCAACAATGATTCCATCTCTTTCCTTTTAATTACAGACCCCAATCCGTTCACATTTAATGTTGCTATCCTTATTTCATTAACCATGCTACTTTTCTAAATCTTCTATCTCGGATCTTCAATGTACTACTATCCCTACACCTTCCTTCCCCTTCTCTCCCTCTGCTTCCATCCCAATTGCTCACATATACATTTTCATCCCCCTCCATCCCCAAGGTCTCAGGCACCCAAGGCTTTTGCTAGCCCTCCAAGAAGTGGGGGAGGAGAGGCCATCTCTCTCGACGTGTGATCAAATTTCTCCTCCTGATTGTTTATTAATTGTATCTCCTGTTATGTCATATATATATATATATAATATTTTTTAAAAAGGGTTAATATCCTTGTCCTTATTTTCTATGGAGTATATCACATGGAGCTTTTGGGTGGTATTGTGACTCAGTTCCAGCTCACTTCCGAAGTGATTGCACTTCCAACGATGTGGTTTCACCTCATAAAGGGACTGTTTTATCAGACGCCATTGATTTCTATGGGAGCCCCTGGCGAATTGCTTCAGCAATGTTTCTGAAGTCACCCCTCATTTTGGTAAAAACTGGGAAAAAGTGACTTGAGAGAATTCGGTTCCAGGCTCCCTTCGATTGCACTGCGATTTGTTCTGAAGTGGAAAAGCACTCCAATGCCACCCCCCTTGGCCCCTGCATCCTGCTCCGTCATTCCCTTCCTCCTCCTCCTACATGCCATCTCCTCCTCTCTGCCAACCAGCTGATCCCATCATCCCCTGCGTCCCCTGCCTTCTCCTAGACCCCATCTACTCCACTCCTTCACCCTGACACCTAACCCATCATCCCCTGACTGCTCCTGCATCCCCATCTGGCCCCCTCGCTACCTAACCCATCATCCCCCGGCTGCTCCTGCATCCCCATCTGGCCCCCTCTCCACTGAACCCATCATCCCGACTGCTCCTGCATCCCCATCTTGCCCCCTCTCC
>NC_056523.1:2164478-2187396 GCF_019175285.1 Sceloporus undulatus
CTGCTCCTGCATCCCCATCTGGCCCCTCTCTACCTAACCCATCATCCTCTGACTGCTCCTGCATCCCCATCTGGCCCCCTCTCTACCTAACTCATCATCCCCCGACTGCTCCTGCATCCCCATCTGGCCCTCTCTCCACCGAACCCATCATCCCCTGACTGCTCCTGCATCCCCATCTGGCCCCCTCTCTACCTAACCCAGGGGTAGGCAACCTTTTTGAGCCGGGGGCCGGGTTGCTGTCCCTCAGACAACTGGGGGGCCGAAGCCAAAAAATAAATAATTAAATAATTTGTTTTAAAAATTAAATATACAGTGGTACCCTGGGATACGAATGCACCGCCTTACGAAATTTCCGGGTTACGAAAAAAATCCATTCAAAAAAACTATTCCGGGTTACGAAGGTTATTTCGGGTTACGAAAAATTTTTTGGTGCTTTTCGGCGCTTTTTCGCACGAAATCGCGGCTTTTCCCCATTAGCGCCTATGGCTTTTCGGCTTGCGAAAGCTTTTCGGGTTACGAAAGCGGCGGCGGAACGAATTAATTTCGTAACCCGGGGTACCACTGTATAAATAAACCAGGACAAATGTAGGACAAAATTTTCAAATGAAGACACTTTTTAAAAAAAATGGAGGACACGCGAAAAATTTGCTGATTTTTAAAAAATGTTAATATAATGCTGTTTTCGAGGCTTCTATAGACAATTGCCCCCCAAAGGTCCCGGCGGCAATCGGCGGCAGGACGGGCTGGGGCCGGTCACGGCTCGCCGGGCGATCCGGCCCGCGGGCCGCATTTGCCTACCCCTGATATAAATGATGTCGGAGGCTTCTATAGACAATTGCTCCCCTTGCCCACCCGCTTGCCCCCCCTTGCCCGCCTCCTCCTGATAGACCAAAGGCTCCATGCCCTCACGCAAGAGGCCAAAGGCTCCAGCGGCAATCGGTGGCAGGACCGTGCTGGGGCCGGTCCCAAGACCTTGCCGGGCCGCAGGTTGCCTACCCCTGACCTAACCCATCATCCCCTGACTGCTCCTGCATCCCCATCTGGCCCCTCTCTACCTAACCCATCATCCTCTGACTGCTCCTGCATCCCCATCTGGCCCCCTCTCTACCTAACCCATCATCCCCCGACTGCTCCTGCATCCCCATTTTGCCCCCTCTCCAAGCAACCCATCATCCCGACTGCTCCTGCATCCCCATCTGGCCCCCTCTCTACCTAACCATCCATGGTTCCTTGGCTCTTCCAATTGCACCCTTGCCACTGTCCTCTTCTTGCTGGGCCAGATCCAATTGCTTAAACAGCTCCAGTCCTTGTTCCAGGGAATAAATCTTGTGTTGCTTCCCTTTCCATTGAAATTCAAATATTGGGGCGGCCCCAACTGCATCTTATTCCATTCTTTTGCAAAACTGCAATCTAAAGCTTGATAGCTCTTCTCCATCCGATAGTCTCTGGGCATATATCATTATAAATTTCAGTTGTAATACCTCCATATTTCAGTGAACCTGAGAGTTTCCTAATTTATTTCATTAAAAGGTCTTTCTTGTAGAAACTTGTTGCTCTCATGATTACATCTCTGGGAACCAGGCCTCTCCTGAAAGTTGGTGTTCTGCATAGGCGTTCCACTTCCTGTTCATCCCAGGTAATTTGAGGGACAATACTTTGTAAGCATTTGAGGATCTCTTTCTTCAGGGTTCTGGGTGTTTCATTTTGCAACTCAGGAAAGCTATGAATACAAAGGTTGCAATCCTGAAGTTCAATGACACTTCTTTCCAGTTGATCCCACTTTGTTGAATGTTCCAAAGTTATCTTTTGCTGAGCTTTCTGTTCAATTTGGATTGTACTTTTTTATCCACTTGGTCAATCTCTTTTTTAACAATCTGAAAAGATTTGTTCATTTCATCCATAATTTTCTTATAGTTTCTAATAGTTTCACATTATTTTTTGTAACAGTGTCTTTCAAAATCTCATAGATGTTATTTTGGTTTTCTGATAAGACCCCTATGAGCCATGTTTTAATTCCATCCCGTTTATCTCCGGATTCTGACTGTATGCCTAGAACTGCGTCGTTTTGGTTTAGCTCTGACTTTCTGCATGACTTATAAAGATTTCATTTTTTGATAGTTTAATTATAAATTTCAGAATTATCTTGTGAGTTTACTTTTTGTAAGCATAAATATGCTTTATGGGAAGGGTGCTGTTTTCCAATTAAGAATTGTTTAAGTCAGAGGTTCTCAACCTAGGGGGTCACGTGACCCTTTCTCGGGGGTTGCCAGGTTGGGAATCCCCCTGCTTCCCCCTCCATTCTCCCGTGGTGCCGGAGCAAGCACTGCTGGCAAAAAGGGGAAGGGGGTGGGGTTCTCTCCTTTCCTTCTACCTGTGAGGGGCCAGTGCAGGCGCCCGCAGGAGGACGGACGGCGAACTGCCTCCTCCTCTCTTCCCGCGCTACCAGGCACCCGCAGGGATGAAGAGACGGGGGGCTGCCTGTCCCTTCCTCCCCACGGGGCCTGGCAGCCACGGGAAGGAGGGAGGAGGAGGAGGCAGCCCCCCGTCCCTTGCTCCCTGCGGGTGCCTGGCAAACCACGGGGAGGGAGGAAGAGGAGGCAGCCCCCGTTCTTCCTCCCTGCGGGTGCCTGGCAGCCGCGGGAGGGTGGGGAGGAAGGAGGAGAGGCAGCCCCCTGTCCCTTCTGCCCATGGGTGCCTGGCTGCCAGACACCCGTGGGGAGGAAGGGACAGGGGGTGCCTCCTCTCCTCCCTCCCACCCTTCCTGCAGCTGCCAGGCACCCATGGGGGGAAGGGATGGGGGCTGCCTCCTCCTCCTCCTCCCTCCCTGTGGCTGCCAGGCACCCGCAGTGAGGAAGGGACAGGGGGCTGCCTCCTTCTCCCTCGCTTCCCATGGCTGTCAGGCACCCGCAGGGAGAAGGCATGGGGGGTTGCCTCCTCTCCTCCTCCCTCCCTCCCCATGGCTGCTAGGCACCCACGGGAGGAAGGGACGGGGGGCTACCTCCTCTCCCTTCCCGTGGCTGGAGGCACCCGTGGGGAGGAGGGACAGGGGGCTGCCTCCTCTCTCCGCCCGTGCTGCCAGGAACCATGGGGAGAAGGGGATGGGACTGCAGCCCGCAGCGCTTTGCAGGCGGAAGTCCTGCTCCTTCTCCCTCTGTGGCCTCCCAAATGGTTGGGAGGCCGGGAAGGGCGGGACTCCAGCCAAAAATCCTGCTGGGGCTTGTAGGAGCTGAAAGTCTGCCCTTCCTGGCCTCTAAACCGATCAGGGAGGCGTGGGCGGGACTTTCGTCCCTAATGGGGGGTCACAGCCCAACAAATGTTGGGAACCACTGGTTTAAGTACTCTTTTTTTTTTGGTTTTTGGACATATGCCAATTCTGGTCCCTCTTGTGACTCCATTGCCGACCACATTTGATTTTCTTCTTTTTATTCTTAATATTTCGTATTTTAGTTCTTCAAATACACAGTCCAATTATTTTAGCGTTTTATTTTGCCTTTATTTTGTAATCTTAACGTTTGTTTATTTATTTATTTTATATCCCGTTCTTTCCCAGGATGGGACTCAGAGCGGTTCACACCAATTAAAAAACAAACAACAAACAAAAATTAAAAAACATTTTAAAAAATAAATAGCTAAATGAACATGCATTAAACAGAATGATTAACCTAGTTTACATTCCTGCCTGTCTTCTAGTGATTCTTTAAATGCTGTTTGTACAGGTAGTCTTCACCTGCCGTGGACAAGCCTCAAAGAGGGAGCCGTTCTTATTCCCTGAGCAGGAGTTCCAGAGTCTAGGGCAGCCGCTGAGAAGGCCTCTCCGTGTCCCCACCAAACGTTCCTTCGACATAACAAACATCCAGCCAGCTATGCCAATAAGAAAATCCTGCTTATTTATTTTTCTTCTTCTTTAAAGCTTTAGTTAAAAAGTTCCATTCTGTTCCTCCCACTCTGATTTATTTATTTGTAATACTTACAAGTTTTTTCCATTAGAGGAAATCTTTGGCTTATTTAATTTTCTCTTTCAGGTCTCATACCCTCACTTGCAGCTCCTCCCACCATATGGTTTTCTCTCCTGTTGTGAACTGTCTGATGCTGCACAAGGACTGACTTCTGAGCAACATTTTCCACACTGCTGGCATGTGTATGGCTTCTCTCTGTGTGGACCTGTCTGGTGACTCACAAGGTTTGACTTCTGAGCAAAACCTTTCCCACACTGCTGGCATGTGTATGGTTTATCTCCTGTGTGGACTCTCTGGTGCCTCACAAAGGTTGACTTCCTAGCAAAATCCTTCCCACCCTGCTGGCATGTGTTGGTTTCTTTTCTTGTGGACTCTCTGATGTTCACAAGGGCGGACTTCCTACGCAAAACCCTTTCCCACAAAGCGACATTGTATGGTTTCTTCCTGTGTGGACTATCTTATGCTTCACAAGGGTAATGTCCCAGCAAAACCTTTTCCACATTTCTGACTTGTTTTGGTTTCTCTCCTGTATGGACTCTATGGTGCCTCACAAAGTTGGCTGGAAAGCAAACCTTTCCCACACTGCTGGCATGTGTATGTTTCTCTCCGGCGTGGATGCTCTGATGCCTCACAAGGCGTGACTGGTAAGCAAAACCTTTCACACTGCTGGCATGTATATGGTTCTCTCCTTGTGTGCATTCTCTTATGGTTCACAAGGACGACGTCTCAGCAAAACCTTTCCCAACTGCTGGCATGTGTTGGTTTCTCTCCTGTGTGGACTCTCTGGTGCCTCACAAGATGTGACTTGTGAGCAAAGCTCTTCCCACACTGCTGGCATGTGTATGGTTTCTCTCCTGTGTGGACTCTATGGTGCCCACAAAATGTGACTTGTGAACAAATCCTTTCCCACAGCTGGCATGTGTATGGTTTCTTCGTGTATGAACCTCTCTGATGGGACATAAGATGTGACTCCTGAGAAAAACCTTTCCCACACTGGGGCACGTGCATGGTTTCTTTTTCTGTGGACTCTCTGATGATCACAAAAAGCTGCACTTCCTAGCAAAATTTTCCCCCAATGCTGGGGCATGTGTATAGTTTCTTTTCGTGTGGATTTCTGATGAGTCACAAGGGCTGACTTCTGAGCAAAAAACCTTTCCCCACATTGTGGCATGTGTATGGTTTCTCTCCTGTGTGGACTCTCTGATGCCTCACAAGGTTGCTTCCTAGCAAAACCTTTCCCACACTGCTGGCCATGTGTATGGTTCTCTCCTGTGTGGTTTATCCATTGGGTCCTTAGATCTCTATGCACTTTCAAATGTGCCATAAGTATGAATGTATGCAAAGCCTTCCCACACTTCCCGGCATTTGTGTGTTTCTTTACTGTGGCTTCTTGGTGGGTCACACTGTACAATTTAGACCCAAAACACTTCACAGAAATGTCATACTAAACTGTTTCTTTAGACCGTGGGCCTCTTCAAGACAAATTTCCGTTTTTTGGAAAAACATTTTGCAGATTGTGTTTGTAGGGCTTCTCTCTGAATATAACTTATCTTCGAATCTTGAGCTTGCTCGTATGTTCCAGGTTTTGCCCTAGAACAATTCCATACTTCGCAATTTTTCCTCCAGTTTTCAGCTGTGAAGAAGAAAAGCAGAAAATAATAATTGTGTGAAAAAGCATTTCAGAGTATGGGAACAGATTAAAGACAAATGAATCATCAGAAAAAAGAAGATATGTTATGCTCCCTCTTAAAGCATAAATCCCATAGATCAATCTTCCCATAAGAGTTTTCTTGAATCTTACAAGTTTCAGGGGAAGACTCTCTCCACCCTCCAGAGGATTTTGATCATAGAGTCATGCTGGAGGACTTCTAGATGCTTAGAGGGGCAAACTCTGAAGATCTTCCAGCATAAATCTAGGGTAAACCCCCAGCAGAAATATCAGGGATCATATTCTATAATTCAAATAAATAAATAAATAAATAAATTAAAAAAAACCTTTCTCCTCAATGATGTTTTCTGTTCCACATGAATACATTTTCATTTTTTCATAATATTTTAAGTCATTTAGGGTTTTATATGCTGACACCCTTATATCATTTTAGCTTTGTTTCATCCACTATCCCATTTTTATTTGAGCTGCAACAAAAATATAACAGTATCCATCATGAAAGGCGAAGGGAGCTGCTCAATATGTCTGAAGAGAAGGACTAGGGGGCAAGCACCTGGCTCCCTGGACTGTTGCTTTCCTCTCTTGTTTGAGGCCTTACCAGAGACATCTGCTCTCACAGACATGGAGCAAGCCTCCCAAGTGACCAGGAACACTTCTGTCTTGTCTGGATGTTTACACCTGAGAAGAGATCTAGGACTTAAATCCTGGAAGCCAGGTGGAGAGCATCTGGATAAAAATTAGAGGGGAAAGAAGCAACAGTGGAACACACTGCCTCTGAGTGTGATGCAATATTGAACACTCGCGTGATGAGGACACTAGACAATGGCTGCTCCCATCCTTTGGAATGGCTTTCTACGGGAGGCTAACCTGGCCCCTTCTCTCCTTGCATTTCACTGGCATTTTTGTTGAAGCAACCTTTTAAAGATGAAGTTGGACCTCCATATACGTGGGTATGACACTTGCAATTTTGATTATTCCCGAGGTCAAGGCAGTCTATGTGTGCACTTCTCCTCCTCCTCCCTCCCAGACTTTTCTCCTTTGGAGGAAAAAGCTCAGGAGGGAGAAGCTGGGGAGGGTGTACATCCAGCCCCTTTCCCAGTGGGAACAGCTTGTTTTCTAAAGCAGCTACCCCACTGGGAAAGAGGCAGAGGGGAATTGATCCTCCTCACCAATTTCCTGGTGGGATAGGTGCCTTGGGTAAACATCCTTAGTAATACTCACATACAGTATCTGTTAATGCCATTATTATAAATGAATCTTAAAAGAGAAGACAAAATCCTCCAGGGAAAGAGAGAGCCTTACCAAGAGAGTCCATGATCCCAGAGATCTCTGCCGTGATCTGCCTGTGCAGGGCTCTCTGGTCTGGAGCCAGCAGGGCCCACTCTTCTGGGGAGAAAGACACGGCCACCTCCTCAAAGGTCAACAGGCTCTAAAGACAGAAGAAAAAGGTTCTTGCTCACACTGGACATCAAGATGGCTGCCGGCTCTGGCAATTAGAACAAAACAGTCTCAAAGGCAGCTGAGATGAGACTGATTCTTCTGCCTACACCAGCATGAACATTGTGAACAAAGTCTACAAACACAGGAGCCTAAGCCCATGACATATTTTACACCTTCAATAAAAGGAGACTGCCTTTAAAGAAACATTAGGGAACTGCAGATGGGGTGGGCAGCTCAACCGTGGACATTTCAGCATGCCAGGAGGGATGATGCTGGGTCAGTTCCAAGTGACATGTTGGCTGTTTTTGGATTGTTTATTTTTCACTTTTGGGGGGAGGGTTGTGGAATTTTATGCCCTGCCCCCCAACTGTCCCAACTTGGCAGCCACAATGCTTCTGGCAAGGAAGAAGTACCATGGATAACTGTTTTACACCTGTTTGCTGCTCCCTTGTCTCAGCGTGTGCCTCTGGGAGGATATAAGTAAGCCTGCCTTTTTTCCTTTTTGTTGGACTGGGCTGCTTGAAGGCTGGGGATTGTTTGTGCCTCCCTCTGCCTCAGCATTTCCCCCTGGGAAACATATAAGAGACCCTGTCTTTTTACTTTTGTTGGACAGGGAGCGGTGGCAGCTAGGGCAGAGAACCGGCGGCAGCTCAGGAGGAGGCCCTTTAAGGTGTGCAGCGGGGCGGAGAGGCATAAAGCACGGCCCTTTCCCCAGGATCCCTGGGCCTTATAGCGTGTCTTTTCCGGAATATTAATGTAATGGTTTAAGTTCATTTTAACGTGCTAAGCTGGAGGCCTTTACACAGCTTTCATAGACTCAAGAGCGGGCCTTTCGTCAATTTAAAAGGGCATCCTGTGGCCATATTTTTAAAGACTAATATTGCTCGGCGACTCTCTTCATAAAGGAAGCTGTATCCTAGATATAACCTTCTATAAGTTAGAATGGGCTCCATGGGCTGCCCCCCCTTTACTTCTCAGACCTTATTTTCTCCTCCCTTCCCCCTAGGGCCCTCCGTTCTGGTGTCCAGGGCTGCTGTCACAGCCCAGGGATTTTCCTCTGCCCCATCTTCAGATCGCACCCTTTCACTTGTCTCTTTTACTTTCTGCCCCTCACTCCTGGCACCTTCTTCCCCACAAGCAAGAGCCCATCACTTCTTTTAACTAGCTCAAAACTGAGTTGAAGAACCCATTCTGTTCAGAGCCGCGTTCCCAGGGTTGCATAATTGTCACTTGCTATTGATTTCTTGTTGTCGTTTACTAAATCATTTCCTGTCTGCCTATGTATTTTATATGTATTATTACTAGAGATGCCCCTTCCCACCACCACTCCCTTTTTCCTTTGTGTGTCTTCTCGATTGTAATTGGGCCGGGAACCTACAATTAAAACGATGTATGTATTATAAATAACGGGTAATAATATAATAATAATCAATAATCATAACGAATGGGTGCTTTTTAAAATTCTGGACTCTAACCAATAAAAAATTCCTATTCTAAAGGGTTAGCAGGGCTGCATTTTGGCCCCCCCCCCCTTTTTTTTACTTTTTATAATTAGATATTTTTCAATTTGTATAGTGAGATTCATATACCCAGCATTTTGGATAGAGCTGTTAATATAATTTTGTATGCAGCTGATCTGACTTTATATTTCCTATACTGGACAGGCCTGCACAGACTATTGAGAAAGTAGCCACTTATTGCCAGCTCAATGATTTAGTAATTAACGACAGCAGATTTAAAGTAGTTCTTCTTTGGTAAAAAAAGGAAAAATTTATAAATGGCGTATAGATTCTAAAGAAGTTGAGCAAGTGGAATTTTATATCTTATCTGGGCTAACTTGTTGCTTCTAGAGGATCCTGGGCTCCAAGATTAAAGAAGAATGAAAGAAAGGCATCTACTGGCGATATAATATATCCTTGATTCAGTAAGGCCTTTGACAAAGTTACCATGAACATTCTTGCAAACAAGCTGTAAAAGTGGGATAGACAAGGCAACTGTACATGGATTTGAACTGGTTGATCGGCTGAACCCAAAGGTCTCAAAAAATTGCTTCTTTCTCCTGGAGGGAACGGGCTTGTCCTGGGCCAGTGTTATTTCACACAACTTTATCAATGACCTGGCTGGACCGAATTGGGAGCAGTATTATCAAATTTGCCAGATGACACCAATTAGTAGGACTAGCTAATCCCAGAGGACAGGATCCCAAGATTCACAATGACCTGAATCGACTAGAAAGCTGGGCCAAAACTAACAAAATGAATTTCAACATGGAGAAATGTAAAGTACAGCACGCCTGCGCCATACGCGGCGCGCCATACACATGCCTTCAGCCTACGTGCCAAGCCAGGGGCTAGTGCGCAAGGCGGAGCGTACCATTCAAGTGAACGGGGTGTGCGCCGTTGCGCCGTGCGCGCCCGCCATTTCCAATGGCGCTCAAGATAGGAGGGAATTCGCCTTACGAGGAGGCGGATCTGGAAGGATCCCCCGCATAAGGGACAGGCCGGACTGTACTGCAATTAGGGCAGAAAAATTAAATGTACAAGATAGGATCGGGGAAACCTGCTGAACGAGCCTACATGTGAAAGGGATCTGGAGTCCAAGTAGACCAAAAGTGAAATGATTCAACAGTGTGATGTAGCAGCTAACCAAGGCCAAGCCCTTTTAGGCTCCATCAATATAAGTTATAGTGTCTAGATCAAAGAGAAGTAATAGTGCCACTGTTTCTGCTTTGGTCAGGCCCCCCTTGAATATTGTGTCCCGTTCTGGGCACACAATTCACTAACAGGACATTGAGAAACTGGAGTGTGTCTCCCAAGGAGGGCGACTAAAATGTGTGAATGATCTGGAAACCTTGTCCTATGCAGCAACAATGCCCCTTAGGGACGCTGGGGATGTTAGCCTGGAGAAGAGAAGGTCTAAGAGGCGATATGAGAGCCCTGTTTAAATATTGAAGGGATTGATATATTGAGGAGGAGCAAGCTTGTTTTTGCGCTCCAGTGAACAGATCGGAAAAAACCAATGGACGCAAGCTCCAGGAAAAGCGTTCCACTAACATAGGAAAGAACCTTCCTGACGTAAGGTCTGTTTTGACCGTGGGAACACACTCCTTCCTTCGTAGGATGGTGGAATCTTCTCCTTCCTTGGAGTCTTTTCCAACCGAGGCGGACGACCAGATGTGAAATTAACGGAGAATGTAGGTCTTCATTAGGGAGGGAAAAATGAATGGCGAGATATAAGATGGGGAACCTGGCTAACAAGATACAGCTGAGGAAGGTGGAATATTTAAGCTCCCATTGGGCTCAGAACAAGTTTAGAGAAAAGGAGACTCAATGTAAGAGGTGAGAACAGGGATTCAAACCTAGAGAGAGGTTTGCAAATTTTAAATTTTAAAAACCCAAGAAAGTGGAAACATTCTCCAGTGGCTGAGAGGGTGTGATGGGGAAAACAGGAACCAGCTGCTCATCTCTTGTTCTAGGATTCCTTCTCCTTCCTGATCTGGTTCTGCCCACGAAAGAGGAGGGCGTGGAGTCCTTGTTTGTGGGATATTCAGCCTCTGTAGGGGAGACCAGGCGGGAAGGGGAGGGAATCCAGTCACATCTGTGCGTTAGAGCGGATCTTAAAGACTCACTGGGCATACAGGATCCTTTAGTTACAAAAGCCTCTGAAAAATAAGCTCCTTTTACACAGTATATCTACCTGCCTTTCCCATTTTCTTCATCCTTGTAAGCTGAACTATTTTAGCAGCAATCACTGGAAGGATGGTGAAAGAGGGTGGACAACATTTCAGCTCTGTTGCACATATGTTGGAGTAAGCAATGCTGACACTTGGTAGGAAACAATGGGATCTGCTCTAGCTGATCCTCTGCAGCATGGGTGCCTTCCACAACACCAAGGAAGGCAGCGCCTACGGAGGCTCTCGCGGAGATGAGGAAGAGCTAAGGGAAAGAAAATGGAAGAGTAGGAAGCCGTCATAGCTTCTCTGACACGTAAAACAAACAAACAAACAAAAAAAACCCACAGATGTATGAGTTTGGCACCAAAATGGATGCCAAGAAAAGTGGGGCTGGCAAAAGAAAGCCATTCCTGATTCATTAGGAAAAAGCCTTCAGTGGGTTTTAGAGATTCCAAACAGTTTGCATATTTCCTAAGTGCACATTACAAATTAATTGAAGACACACACAAGAACAAAGAGGCTCCTTACCTTTCGTGGCCCCCTCGTCCCCTCTCCTCGAGCCCTCATCTGGGACTCTGCCTGGGATCCAAAGGGCCTTCTCGCGAGGGAATCAGAGTGAATTCCACAAGAGGTTTTGCCTGAAAGAGCAGTCGGATTAAGAATTGGATGAGAAAATGGCAAACTTGGAAGGTTGTGGGCTTGCATGGAGAGATTCTAACAACACTAAGCAGTAAAAAGGAGTGCAATAAGTCCAACTTGAAAATGTATACAAAGATTCAATGTACCCTCTGTCAAAGCTACAAAGAGAATCATGGTACCTGTCCCCTACCAATGTGGAGTGTGATAAATCAGGGGCTCCTTTTTCACATTGTGGAAGTGCCAGGAGCAGAGAAATACTGGGAGAAATCCACAATTTGATGATGGAATCTTAGAATAAATGTCCAAGAATGCATTAGTCTTTCCCTTATGCATGTATTTGGATCGCAAATCAATAACAAACATCATGATCTTATTATAGTAGTATCTATGGCTAGGATCTTATATTGAAATATTGGAAACAAAATTGATACCAACAGCCGAAAAATGGATTATAAAATAGAGAGGCATGAATATGGGCTTTTAACGGCAGCGATGAGAGGAATCACCGCTACTGTTGAGAAGTGGAAATGCAGACTCGGAAGCAAACGGCACAGGTTATTATAATGAAAAGTTAACTTATAATTTGTTGTTGATTCCTCTCCTACACCTGTTTTCTAAATAATTAAGCGTAATAGTACAGATAGTTAAATTATTTTTATGTCAAGGCACACAAATAAAATTCTTTAAGATGCTCATAAAGTTACTGAGCAGGAAGTAGCGAAACAATGGATAACTCTGAGATAAGAAATGGGCAACTATTTTTATGTTTTCTTTTTTTTCTGTGACATATTAAAATGAAACCAGGTATAAAGGGAAGTTACATACAGTAGTTTATAGACCATTAACCGGAAATAGATAGCTCCAACTCACATGTGGAAGAGATACCGTTGTGGATTGTGTGGAACCCAGTGATTTTTTTTTCCCTAAGGGATATTTCATGTTCGCTTTGCTTGCTTTTTGTTTTTATGTGAATGGTTGGATGTGTGGTGACAAAGGTGTTGTATTTGATTCATAAGCCATGATAATACAATCGAACCGAGGATATATAGAAAAACAAAGTTCACAAAAGGTGGGTTACAGAATGACCCTTGCGTTATTACTCGGTTACATTTATGTGTGCTGGAACACAAAAATTCCATGGAGCCCACGCAAGAGCATCGAGGTCTGGAAAACTCTGCTTTGACTTTAAATGGCAGTTTACTCATGTACTCATGTATATGTGTATGTGCGTGTGTGTGTGTGTATTTGCATGTGCAAGGAAGAACTGAAATAGTGATTGGAAAACAAACATGAAACCTACTGCTACTGTATAGATATACCACCTGAACACTCTGTGGGCACACGCTAATTGGTAATTTTGTGGCTTTAGATTAAATAAAAATGAAAAACCTCAAAACGGTAAAAATGTTTACCCCTTAGGGTAAAAACCAGTAACTTCTCTATTGGGTGAAAACCCATTCTCCCTGAACACATCATGGGGCAGTCAGGTTGTGTGGCAGTGTCAGTGGGAAACTTGGGAACCTCCTTTGAAACCTGGCACACCGGGAGCATACATCTGGTTTAAAACAGAATCCTCTTTTCAGAGCTTCAGGGCTGAGATTCACTCCGCAGAAGGCCATCCTCCCCCACTTCTCCCTCTCAAAGCCAGTTGGGAACACAGATTTCCGCCTTGCCCCTCAAAGTCATCAGAGACTCAAAAAGGCAGCCAGAGCCAAATCCTGCTCACCTTGGCCCAGAAAGTATGCTCTCACCTGCTGCTCTTTCTCCTTCTTCTCTGCCTCTGCCCGACTCAGGAGGAACCCCTAGCAGGGCTACGCCTGGAGCAGGTCTTGCCCACACATTCCTGACCCAGTTCCCCATCTCTGGGGCAAGATGCTCAGGAACTGTCCAAGATCACCAGGTCCAGGATCTCATTTTCGTTGTCGCTCTGGCTTCAGCCACTGACAGCAGAGATGGTGGAGTCGGCTGCAAACCTCTCGGGGTCCTCTCCCTCCTTGTAGGGACGTCGAAGCACTGGCATTGCGTCTCTGGGCTGGCAAGCTCCTCTTCATGGATCCCTGGTTACCTCTCCAGATTCCCCTACTGCTCTCAGCACTGAGGCTTCGTGTCCTTTTCTTCCTCAGGCCAATGTTTTGTTCCTCCATCTATGGTTTTTGAACAAATGAAGTCACAAAAAAGGTCAAAGTTTTCCTCCCCCTCCGTCTGAGGGCAAGATGTCCTTAGATGCTCTGCCGCAAGCCTGTGAAACATACATTTTGTTATTATTCATATATCAGTTTGTACAGGTATGGTCAATGTACATTATTCTCTTGGTACAGTACCCTAGATAACTAAAGCATGTCTCTAATCTGTTAAATTCTAATCTGGTTACTTTTGGATGGGAGATCACCAACAAATATGAGGTGCTGTAGGTTTATTTGCGAGGAAGGAACAAGAAAAACCATCTCTGAACATTCCTTGGCTAATAAAATCCTGTTAAATTCATGGGGTCACCATAATTTGACAGGTAGAGACGAAGGTTAAGTTCTCTCACCTGAGAGCCAGTATCAACAGCGTGAAAAACATCAATAGAGTGAAAAGCATTTTAAGATGATACTCACTAAAATGTTACATTTTATACAGCATATAATATATAGAACCAATATGGTGTTGTAATTTGAATAATGATCTAGAGCCCTGGAGATCAGTGTTCAAATCTCTACCCAGCCATGGAAACCTCCTGGCTTACCTTGGGTGAACCAGACACTCTCAGCCCTAGTAAATCCTATGATAGGGTTGCCTTATGATCATCATAAGTCAGATAAGACTTGAAGGCACAATACATAATATGTAACTGACATATTTATCCTAATATTCACTGCTGAACAGCCAACACAAATTTTGGTCTTCCTATCAAGGAAAACCTAGGGCACAATCCTGAGGTAACTGGAAGGTCAGATTTCTTTAAACAAAGCAGAGGGTTGAAGATACTTCTTTGATTTTTTTTTAAAAAGAACAATAGAAAATGCTTTCAAGTTCTGTACAAAGAAGATGGAGGAGTGAATGTAGCTGCTCAGCTACTCTGTCAATCCATATTTATTTGTCTCAACCTAAGTGTACAGTTGCTTCAAACTGGCACAGCTGTAGAGTTATATTGCTACTTTAATAGTCATTGCTCCATGTTCTGGAATTCTGGGATGTTTAGTTTTGTGAATTATCTCCCAGAAAGCTCTTAGTGCGTCCCCAAACTATAAACCGCAGGATTCTGCAAGACCTGGAACCATGGCCAAGTGGCACCAAAGAGCTATAACTGTGCAACATGAAGTGTTTACAGTTCACATGTTGGCGTGGCGGCAGCGGTTTGAGGATGCGGCGGAGGAGCCGCTCCCAGGAACATCCCCACTCCCACTTGAAAATAGAGAGTCCCCAGCCGGGACTATGAAGAGGAAGGTCTTTTATTCTTTCGGTGGAAGAGGGACAATTGACAACAGTGGGGAAATTAACAAATTGCCAAGTTCAGATCTACTGCCACAAAAAAAAAGGTAAATGGCGGAATGTCAAACTGAATAAGGAGGGAAAACAACCCCCAATTCAGGCAAGTGAGGACAGAAAAGAAGAGATATAAGTAGTTACCCCAACTTTTCTCTTATAGCGTTCAACTTTCCTTTTTTGGTTTTCCTCCTGTTAAAGAAATCAGTTTATGTGATTGTAATGAACTAGTATAAAATGTTTACAGGATAATGATTATGTAAAGGGACATGCATAGGAGGGAATACAGGAGGGTGGGTACGCTTATATATGCAGTCATATTTTTCGATATTCTGATACGGCTTAATCTGACATTTATGTATCCAAATTGAAATGGTGGTCTGTTCCTTAAAGTGTTTAGGCCTTGGGGCAGGAGTGACGCCTACCTTTTTATTTTTTTGAAACAAGATATACAGTACTGTATTAACTCTTTCTGAAGACAAATACCAAGGAGGAAAAATAAGGAACTGTCTGCTGCAATCTGTCAAAAAGAATTAACAGGGACAACCAAGCACACAAGAAGAAAACAAGAATAAATAAGAGTAAAGGTTGTTACAAGAGTAACAGTACGCAAACAAAGTAAATAAAGGAGTGGTGCGGCAATAGAGAACACACAGAAGCTATATTAATAATTAAACACTATGGCTGCCACACCAGAATTACAAAGTTCTGATTTGAGACAGGATGGAAATATGGAAGTATCTGTAGTAGAAGGAACAAAGGACCCATGTCACAGTAGTCTTATTCTTGAAGAAATCCAGAGACTTAGAGCAGACATCAGAGCGGAAATCTGGACTGAAATAAGACAAGAGATAAAAGAATGGAAAGAGGAAATAAGAGGGGAGATACAGAAAGAACTACAGGAATTGAAGGAGAGATTTACAAATAACACAAAAGATCAAAAATTCCTATCAACAAATTCAAGAAACGGAAGCAGTGACGACAAAATTAGAAGGAAAAATAGAAGCATTAGAGGAAGTTCAAAGTCGGGAAGAAAAAATACAAAATTCAAATGGAATTAAGACTCAAAGATAAAACTTTAAAGATTAGAGGACTACAAGAGCAATATAATGAAAACTTAAACACCAGATTAATTCCTGCGTTAGCGTACTATATTGATTGGGTGCCAGAACAATTGGATCTGGAGATAGACAAACTATATAGACAAAACTCCTGGGTAGCTACAAACAGAAAACTACCTAGAGATATAATCATTCATTTTGTGCGAAGCAGAGTCTGGGATTTAATATGAGATGTGAACTACCAAAAAAATTTTTTTATGGAAGATCAATCACAAGAAATTAAAATATTTAAAGACATTCCCTGACAAGTTCTGATTAAAAAATGAGAGTACTCACTCCTCACAGAATTTCTTAAAGAAAACAATATACAATATAGATGGGGCATAATAGGAGGAGTTATTTTTACAATTGACAAAAAAAAAAGTATCGGATTGACACAACAGAAAAAGCAGAAAAATTATTTAAAAAATTTAAAGGGTACTCTAAAGAAGAAGAAGATAATTTAAATGAAAGTTCAAATGGAAAGAAAACAAGTATAACATTACAACAAAACAAAAAAAAAAGGAAGAAACAAAATAGGAAGAGACAATCGGTCATAAATAAAGACCTAAACGACAGACCGAAGGAGTCTAAGGAAAACATATCACAATCCTCCTCCACAGAGGAAACAGAAGAAGGAGAAGTAACTAATTCAATGACCTCTGCAGACAGAAAAGCAATAAGTACTTAAAAACATGAATACATGACAACACGAGCAAAAGGAAAACAATCGAAACAAAATTTAGTAAACCCAGAAGATACAACCAAGGACCAACAGAATCACCCCCAAAGCTCTATAAAAAAGAAAGGGAAGAAATCTAGAAAGCGCTAAAAGTAAAGTCAGAAGAGAGGGGGAGAGAGAGAAAGGAAGGGGGGATCTAAGGGAAAAAGGGGAAAAGAAAGATAAATAAGTAAATAAACAATTATGTCACTCAAGATTTTGTCCTGGAACATTAATGGATTAAATTCTAAAACTAAAAGGAATAAAACATTTCACTTTTTAAATAAACAAGATGCGAGTATAATCTGTTTACAAGAAACACATATAAGAAAGAAAGACAGAAAACTACTAGAAAATAATCAACTTGGAATTCTATACTTCGCTTCTCTTGACCAGTTTAAAAAGAAAGGAGTAGCTACATACATTAAAAATAATATTAAATCAAAAGAAGTATTTAAAGATAATAATGGACACTACATAGCAATAGAAATAGAAGCACAAACTGGGAAAATACTTATAATTAACTTATATGCCCCACAAGAAAAAAGATCTAAATTTTTTAACGAACTTAAGCAAAAAATACAAGACTTTCAATATGATAAAATAATCATAACCAGGGATTGGAATGGGTTAATAAACCCAAAATTGACAGATTAAACAAAGTAATTAAACAAAGAATGCAAGGAAAATTACCAGAAGTAGCATTCAAACTGTTACAGGATTATAATCCAATATATGGAGATTACAACATAATGAGTCTAGAGACTTCTCATTTTACTCTGGATGATTTAACTCTTGGTCGAGAATTGATATTATGTTCATATCCAAAATATTATGTAAAGAAGTGACCATGACAGAAATAATGCTCAGGATTATATCTGATCACAGCCCGATAGTAATGCAAATCAATAACGGGATAAAAGAATACTCCTGGAGACTTCAAGATAATCTATTATCTGATGAAAATATAATTAATAAAATAAGACAGGAACTAAATTTTTATTTTGAACAAAACAGTAAAAAAGAACTTCCTATGAAAACAATCTGGGATGCATCAAAGGCTGTGATCAGGGGACACTTTGTTCAACAGGAAATAAGATACAGAAAAAAAACAAAAGAAAAAGAAAGAGATTTAATGAATAAATTAAAGAATAAAGAGCAGGAACATATTATAAACCCGGAAGACAAAATAGTAGTTGAGCAAATATATCAAATACGCAACCAGTTGGAACAAGAAATAACTAAAGAAACACTGCAAAGAATTAAAGAAGTTAAACATTTTCATTTTGAAAATGCCAATAAAGTGGGGAAATGGCTGGCAAATAAGTTGAAAAAAGAGAAAGGAGACAAAACAATATTGAAACTGGTGGAAAAGGATGTGGTTTATACACACCAGAAAGATCTAATCAGGATAACTGAACCACTTTATAAAAACTTATTCAAGGAAGAGGTAGGAACAAAAGTTAACCTAGAAAAAACATTGAATATATAAGAGGATGTAACCTACCCAAAATTTTCAAATTACAATTAGATAAGCTGAACTCACCAATATCCTTAGCAGAACTGGCCATTACAAAACTAAGGCGGGTTACAGACAGCCCATTTGGGGCGGGCTGTACCCACCCCTTTCCCCGGTGTATTGGGGCCTCAGCTACCAGAACGGCAGCCGCTGAGGCCCCGATCAGCTGCTTTTCAGGCTGCGGGGAAGCGGCAAAATGGCCCCTTTCTCCCTTGCTTCGCTGGGCACAGCCATCTGAAGGCTGCGCCCAGCGAAGCAAAGAGGCTCCGCAAACCAGGAAGGAGCTCCAAAACGGAGCTCCTTCCTGGTACACGGAAAAGGGCGCACTAAGCACCCTGGTGCGGACCAACGATGTCACGTCCGCGCTGCCCCGTATAGAGACGGGGCGTTCGTGATGTCGTCATGGCGGCCCCCATGTGGAAGGGGGGCCGCCATTTTGTACGGACTCAGTCCATACTAGGGTTAGAGGGGTGCGGAAGCACCGCACCTTCCTAACCCTAGTACGGACTGACTCTGTACTTTAATGGCGGTGTGTAACCCGCCTAAAAGACAATAAAGCTCCAGGACCCGATGGTTACACGAGAAAATACTATAAAACATTTAAAAATGAAATTTCTTCTTGGCTCCATGAGACAATTAAGGAAATCAATAATGGAAACATCCCCGATACTTGGAAACAATCATTAACAGTACTGATTCCAAAAGAAGGAAAAAACCCAGAGGATATCTCGAATTACCGCCCGATCACTCTATTAAATATAGATTATAAAATCTATGCATCTATTCTAGCAGATAGACTCAAGAAATTTGTAAGTGAATGAATCTCGGAAGAACAAGCGAGGTTCCTCCCAGGAAGGTTTCTAAAAAATAACATTAGGTCCTTAGTGAATATAACAGAGTATTATGAAATACACAAAAACAACAAACTGGGAGTGATATTTTTAGATTTACAAAAGGCATTTGACAGTATAAACTGGGAAATGTTGTTGTCCTTGTTAGAAGAATGTGGAATCAAAGGGAAATTTTTCAACAACATACAATCTATATATAAGAATCAAGAGACACAGATAATTGTTAACAGACAAAAAACTAATAAATGTCCAATCTCCAAAGGTACACGTCAGGGATGTCCCCTCTCTCCTTTACTTTTTATTATGGCTATGGAGATTCTCACTCAAAAAATAAAACAGGAAGAAGACATTAAAGTTCCAAAAATTAAAAATTTCAAATATCATCTGCTGGCAAACGCAGATGATGTGGTAATCTTCCTAGATAATCCAGTAAAAAGCATACAAAAGTTGGAAGCAATAATCGAAGAGTTTGGGGAAATAACAGGAGTTAAACTAAATAAAGACAAATGTGGAATTATTACAAAAAATCTAACCTGTAAAGAAACGGCAATACTAAAACAATGTACTGAAATACAAATAGTGGATAAGATAAAGTATCTAGGAATTACAATAACTAATCAAAACGCAGATCTGTTTAAAAATAATTATGTAAAATATGGAACAAGATCAGAGAGGACCTAAATAACTGGAATAATAAGCATCTGTCACTCTTGGGGAGAGTGGCAACTATACAAATGAGTGTTCTTCCCAGAATGCTATTCTTATTTCAAACCCTTTCAATAATTAGGAACAAATCGGTATTCATAGGCTGGAATAAAGATATAAATAGATTTATATGGAAGGGGAAGAAAGCAAGGATGAAAATGAAGGGGCTTCAAGATAAAAGAGAGAATGGTGGATTGGGACTTCCCAATCTGGAATTGTATTACAAAGCATGCACTCTTCTATGGGCAAGAGATTGGTTTGTCCTAGAAAATGCAAAATTGTTGGAATCGGAAGGGCCGAACCTGAAGTTAGGTTGGCATAATTACCTACGGCAAGAAAAATTAGATAAAACATTCAACACACATATTATCAGAAAAGCGATAATTAAAACGTGGATAACATATAAAAAAATTTCTACTCAAAAATTCCAAGGTGGAATTCTCCGCAGGAGGCTTTTCACAAAAATGAATACCAGGGATATTATAACTGGATAAAATATGATGACTATCTGATAACTGTAAACAAAGAGATAAAAATGAAGACTAAAGAACAGATGGAACAGCAAGGAATAAAAATTAACTGGTTCCAATATACCCAAATGAAGCAAGACTATAATAAAGATCTAATAAAAGAAGGAATAGAGTCGAAATGGACAGAATTTGACAAAATCATTCTCAATGGAGAAAAAGGCTTTATCAAAAAAACTTATAAAGTATTACTGGACATTGAGGTGAAGGAGGAGACGATTAAGGAAACAAGCATTTAAAATCATGGACCAATTAACGATGTATATAGCTGGAAAAACAAATCAAGTCTACGAAAAGAAATGGGAGGCAATTACAGAAAAATGGTTTTCTTAGAGAAATAATGGAAATTTATGAAAGTGATAATTTTTTCTAATAGTAGGAAAAAAAAGGGGGAAAAAGAAAAATCATAATAATAGATATGGGAACTAAACAAATTTTGTTTATTCCATCTTCTGAAATTAGAGCAAGAACTTCCTCAGAAAGACAATTTGGACTGAATAGTATAAATTGCTTTTCTTTTCATTTTTTCTTTTTTTTCCTTTTTTATTTTAATTAAGGAAAAAAAGGTGTAGAAGTTTACAATAAGTGATATGTTATATGTAAATACTTGTATGTCTATACCAAAATAAAAAATAAAATAAAAAAGTGTTTACAGTTCAATACAATTGTGACATTAATAGAAATAACGTGCCAGCACTAATGCTCAAAATTATAAAGAAGCCTCTTGTTCAACAAACTTTGTTCTTCGTGTTCTTTAACCTCCATCTAAGTCACTCGGCTGAAACTGTGTGAATCCTGGTTATGGGCACAGAAACCTGAACCCACAGAAACAGACATATTGTCCATAGTTGGCCCACTAGGCAGCGAAGCCAAGGGAGAAGTGAAAGCCAAGGGCAAAGTGGGGGGTGGCAGGAGCCCAAGGAGACATTCTGGGTGAGGAACCTGCAAGGGAGAATTACCACTCTTCTCCTACACAGAGAATGTGCGTGTGTTTTACTACACAGTCTCAAGTTGAAAAAAAGGAACTGATAGCCAGGCAGCTCTGGGTGCACTGCTGTTTAAGTAATTACTTTGGCAGAATCCATGATTTCCTCCAAGAGAAACTGAGGAGTTTATAACTTTCTTACTTGGTCTTCTTGATATCTGCTTTCAGCCTCAAAGATTAAGAATTCAGTCCTGAGTATCTGGTAGCTTTTCCTCTTCCACCCCAAAGAATTGAGGATCTGGATTAGGCCTCTGGTGCCAGGGCTGTGTCTGCGTTTGGGGAGACTTCCTGATTTTATTTCTCCCAAGATCTCTTTGCTTTCATTTTTAGAAGGGGGGCTGAGTTTGCCTGTTTCCTCCAAAACCACAGAGTCTTCTGGAGCCTTAAAGGCTGGGAGAGTTGGAGGGGTCTTTCCTCCCAGAAAAGCAGGTGAAGGATGGCAGCCTCAGGGCTGGAACTGGAAAAGGGGAAAGGATCAGGGGAACATGAAGAATTCTTTCCTATGTTTCAAGGAGGATTATTTCCTATACAGTCACCCAAATGATTGGAAGACATTTCCCCACTTTCCAGACCTTCCAACCTGAATCCTTCAGAGCAGATCAAAGAGACTCACCTCTTTCCTGACAGGGACGTTTCTGCCTTTTTGGATGGTCATAAGATTAGTCTGTGGTCTTCATGGTCCCTCTCTTGTGCCTACCTCACTGGGTTGTTGTGAAGGTAAGAGGGTCAGGAACATTTGTGCCTCTCGGTTCTCCTTCCTCTATTCATATGGAGAGACATTCTTTTAAAATCAGAGAATATCCTCTTGTGTTTATTTCCTTAAAGCTAGTTGTGTTTGTGGAGGAGAAATGAAGGAGGCGCAGGATGGCCTTCCTTCCCCTTTTTCTCTCCTGGGGCTTTTTCCATTCACGGACCCCAAAAGGGCCTCTCTCTCTGGGTCTCCTTGTGAGGAGGAGAGGCCCAAACCCACCCAGCAGCCCCAGGAAGGAAGGCCCTCTCCCCTTGCGTCTCATGGAAGAGAAAGGAAGGGGAGAGGGGCTCCCCATGGAAACCGCCCTCTTCCATGGAGGGCGGTTTCAATGGAGGAGCCCCTATGCAGAGGGGCTTCTCCATTGCCAGGCCCTTTCCCTGGAGAGGGCTCCTCCATTGCCAGGCCCTTTCCCTGGAGAGAAAGAGGGCGAAGGAGGGCAGCCCTTCCTCCGCCCCCAGAAGCCAGGTCTCCATGGGGCTCCCTTCATTATCCCCCTCTTTCCAGCCTCTCTCTCTCTCTCTCTCTCTCTCTCTCTGGGGAGCAGGGCTTCCTCCCTCCCCAAGAGCCATTCCTCCATTCCCCCGAAGGAACCCCATCCTCTCCATACCTCCTCCTCCCAGCAGAGTCTTCCCTTCAAGGGCTGGGTCTCTCTTCATCCCAAAGGGCTCTCTCTCTCTCTTTCCAAGGACCCACAGAGGCCCCCTTCCCTCCTCCTTCTCTTTCTCCTCTCCTGCTGCAACCACTGGGCTTCTCGCCTCCACTTCTTCTAGAAATCTGAGCTTCTATACTCTCTGCCCCTTGAGGGACTCTCTAGGAATCTCGTCTCTGCTCTGCAGACACTCTAGGAATCAGCGCCGCCTCCTCTCTCTCCTACTTCCGGACACTCTAGGAATCAGCACCGCCTCAGCTCTCTC
>NC_056523.1:2187406-2208999 GCF_019175285.1 Sceloporus undulatus
CTACTTCCGGACACTCTAGGAATCAGCGCCACCTCGGCTCTCTCCTACTTCCGGACACTCTAGGAATCAGCGCCGCCTCGGCTCTCTCCTACTTCTGGACACTCTAGGAATCAGCGCGCCTCGGCTCTCTCCTACTTCCGGACACTCTAGGAATCAGCGCCACCTCGGCTCTCTACTTCCGGACACTCTAGGAATCAGCGCCACCTCGGCTCTCTCCTACTTCTGGACACTCTAGGAATCAGCGCCGCCTCGGCTCTCTCCTATCTCCGGACTCTCTAGGAATCGAAGCTGTCTCTCTCTGTCTCCCGCTCTCTCTCTTGGAGGACTCTCTAGGAATGGTAGCTCCCTGTTCATTAATTAATCACAGAATCATAGAGTTTGAGGAGACCTGAGGCCCATCCAGCCCAACCCCATTCTGCCATGCCAGCCATGCTCTCTTTAAAACCCTCCAAAGAAGGGAGTGGTTCCACTGCCACACAGTTCTGCTCTCAGGAAGTTCTAGACACACGCAGCTCCCTGAGCCTCTCCTCATAAGGCTTCATGGTTCCCAGACCCTTCACCATTTTGATGGCCCTCCTTTGGACACATGGCTCCAGTTTCTCAACATCCTTTTAGAATTGGACACAGTATTATTCCAGGTGGGGCCTGACCAAAGCAGAATAGAGTGGCCCTATGACTTCCCTTTGAAGCCGTCATAAAAATGCATTTTAAATTATTGTCTATCATTGCAATTCGGGATCAGACTAAATAGCTACTTGAGAAGCAAAAATTATGATGTGAAGTTCCCTTTTGCCCAGATTTCGTCAATGCTCACAAACATTCAGTTTTCTAACTGCCTCTTCTATAAACACAATGCTATGATCTGTAACAATTCTTGTACAGTAAAGAACTTGCTTGCTGAACGTTGGGGGAAGGAAAACCGCTCTGTGTAGTTGTGTGTTTCCTATAAAAATGCTCAGAGCACTGCATTCGGGGCTCTGCAAATTTCTGAAAGCTATTTCTTGCAGGGCCCACTGGCTAAACCAAGTAAACTCACTTTCTTTCTTTTTTTATCCTTTATCCAATTTTATTTCCATTGCTACATCAATGTTTAATTTCCAGACAAGGAGCATGATCATAAAAACTTACAAACATCAGCTCTTTTCCTCCATGATTATCAGAACAAGGTGTTTCATGAATCTTTCGATAACTGTTTCCCTGTTATTGCAATCAGTTCCTTGACCAACTCTTGAAGACATCTTTAAAAAGGGGGGGGGGATCTTTTTTTAGATATCTTCAAGATATCGAATAAAAAAAACCAGATACAATACCATAGAACATAATATTACAGAACAATGAATCATCTTACACCCACATGATATTCCTTCTTCCACCCACCTGAAAACATCAACCCCTAAACATAAACACTTCAGGACAAACAGTTAGACAACTGACGAAAACCACAACAAAACAAACAACACCCTCACAGGAAAAAAATTTACGAAAGAAAAGGAAAGAAAAGGGGGGAAATGGCTTGAACTTCCTGAATTCCAACCAAGTCATGTTTAAAATAATATCCACTACCATTTCTACTTCCTTTCAGGTTATTCTACCCACAACCAAACTTAATTATAGGATAAAATATATCTCTAAACTCAAAAACTTAGCTTACCATGATTTTCATTTGGCACAGCACTAACCTCTTTAGGCTAACTTATCTATCATCCATTTGATCCTTATATTCCTCAATAAAACCATAAAATGGTTTCCAGATCTCCTCACATTTTTCTCAATCTTGTCCTCTGAAAGATATGGTCAATTTGTCCATCTGCACTAAATCTAGTAATTTAATCAACCATCAGTCAATGGTAGGGCAGACCGCAGTTTCCCATTTACTAGCAAAGACAATCCTAGCACTTGTGGTTGCTTAAAACAAAAAATTACCATGTTTACGTTCCAATTCTACTTTTTCACATATACTAAGTAAGTAGAGTTTAGGGTCAATCTGAAATCTCATTCGTATAATAATGACCACATGTATTCCCCTCCAATACTTCCTGGCCCATTTACAGCTCCACTAGATATGGTAAAACGTACCTATTAAATGTCCACATTTCCAACATTTATCTGAGACAGCTTTATAAATTCTGGCCAGTTTAACAGGAGTTAAATACCACCTGAATTTCGTCTCAAAGAAATTCTCTTTTAGTTCATTACAGAGAGTGTATTTCAACCTACTGTTCCATGATTTTTCCCATTGCTCTAGATACTGTATAAGTTTTGTTTTATATCTTGGGACCATTTAACCATCTCTTGTATCACTTTTTCCTCCATGTCCCACTTATAAATTAAGGCAATTTTACGGTGATTATCTGAAAATAGGACTTTAGATTTTTCTAATTTTATCCCTTTCAATTTAATGTCTGCCACAAATCTTCCTTTAAACTGACGGTAGAGGAGCCAACCACAGGAAAAGCTTTTTTTTGCATTTGGTCTTAACTTTTAAATTCCAGTTTCCCCTCTCTCACATTTTGTCTGTCAGGTCTGCATATGTAATCCATCTGTCATCTAACATTTTCTCTCCACTATGAAAAGCTTCATGGATCGAAGTCCATTCTGGAAATCCTGAACATATCCTAGATTTATATTTCAACCAAACTACCATCAGTGATTTCCTTACAAAGTGATTCAAAAAATCTTTATTGGATATTATTATTATTATTATTATTATTATTATTATTATTAACCTTTTATTATTTATAAAGTGCTTTAAATTTACACAGCGCTGTACATACAGTCTTTTTAACTGGACGGTTCCCTGCCCTCAGGCTTACAATCTAAAAAGACACGACACAAAAGAGAAGGGATAGGGGCCAGCAGTTCTTCTCTACCTCTGAGGCCTGGATCAGGGGAGATGGACTGGAGGGAGGGCTTGGGTTCTTAATGGATGGTTAATCATCTTCTAGGGAGGCCTGTTGGAGCTAGCCTGCCTCACTAGTAGGGTAATACATATAAAATACATAGCAATACAGGAAATGATTCAATAAAACAGGGAAGAAAAGATCATCAAATAGCAAGTGACAATTATGCAATTCCTGGGAACGCTGCCCTGAACAGAATGGTCTTCAACTCCGTTTTGAAGCTGGTTAAAGAGGTGATGGCTCTTGTTCGCAGGGGAAGAAGGTTCCAGGAGTGATGGGGCAGCGAGTGAAAAGAGGTGAATCCGAGATGGGGCAGAGGAAATCCTGGGCTGAGACAGGAACCCTTGACTACCAGAACGGAGGGCCCTGGTGGGAAGGTGAGGAGAAAGAAGGTCTGATAAGTAAGGAGGGGCCAGTCCATGGAGGGCTTTAAACGTCGACAGCAGGAGCTTATACTGAATGCGGAAAGGGAGAGGGAGCCAGTGAAGGGATGCCAACACAGGAGAGATGTGGTCAGAGCGGTGGGTGGAAGTGATAATGCATGCAGCTGAATGCTGGACAGAGATTAAAGGACGGAGGTGAGAAAGAGGAAGAGGAAAGAGGATATCTGCTTGTCCTGGGTTAACTTTAATAATTTGCACATCAAACTATGTTATTTTCTTTTCTTGGTACCTTAATGTAACTAATATCTTTTATGCTCTTTATCCTTCTACAATTCTTACACCTGCTGCCTCTTATATCATTTCTTCTTTTATATTACATTTCTTAAACCGGTATTTTTCTGTTGGCTCCCATTCCCTTAATAGCTTTTCTTTAGACTTATTATTATCCAGTACTGTTAATTTATCTAGTTCTTTTATTTCCATAACTTTCTGAAACCAATCGTCCATAGTAGGTATATTTCCCCCCCCCCCAGTTTCTTGCCAGAAGAACCCTGGCAGCCATAATCAGGTATAAAACAATTCTCCAAAATTTGTTTTCTCTTGGTGCTCCCAAAAAGGATGTCATATTCAGAAGATATAGCTCTGGGACAAAAGGGTAATTTATTTTCAGTATTTCCTGTATTTTGCTATGCATTTAGCACCAATATCTCTTAATTTAGTTTAGACATTTTTGCAATTTTATATGGAGTGTAATACCATCTATGGGATACTTTTAAATAATTTTCCCTAAGATCCTGTGAGGTTAGGATTTTATTGGATTTCTTCCAAGTGTTTTCCCAGTCTTCGAAGGGTATATTATGTCCTATTTCCTGAGACCATTGGACCATATTTGTAATAACCTTTCCTGTTCTAATTCTCTGCTCAAAAGTAATTTGTATGATTTTGAAATTTTTCCTTTATCTTTTTCTCAGAGCAATTTATCCAACTCGTTTCACTCCTTTTCAAATTCCATTTTCCTTGTGTCCTCTTTAAATTTTTGTGGTATTTGCATATACCCAAACCAATTAATTTTTATACCTTTTCCCACTAAATCTTTCCTTGACAGCATTTCCACTTTGCCGTCAGGGTTTACCTTCACAAGATCATGGTATCGGATCCAATTTTCTTCCTCCTCCCATCTTCCAAAAAAGCCTCATGCACCGAGACCCATTGGGGTAAACTTAAATAAAACTTATTTTTCACTGACTTCCATGCTTTCAATAATGCTTTCTTGACTAAATGGTTGTTAAAATCTCTGTTCACTGTTTCTTTGCTGTACCATAGGTATGCATGCCATCCGAATCTTATGTTTGATGCTTTTAAGTTTAACAAATGTTTACTTGTTAGAGTTACCCACTCTTGCACCCAAGTTATACTACAAGCTCTGTGATATATTTTTAGCTCTGGCAAAGCACCCACCTAAGGATCTATCTTTCCCATTGAATTTCCCATTGTATCCTTGCTTTTTTGCCTCTCTAAACAAATTTCGAGATTGTATTTTCCCATTCTTTAAACACTTTCTCATTAATGATAATCAGAAGGTTAGTAAAAAGAAACATAAGTCTTGGTAACACACTCATTTTAATGGCAATAGTGTTAAGTTATAATTATTCCAATGAGTTAAAACCGTATTTATTTGTTTCTAAATTTCTTTATAGTAATCTTCAAACATGTTCAAATTCCTTTCTGACAACCACATACCGAGATATTTAACTTTTTTCCTATTTTTATACCTGTTCTTAAGGTAAGTTCTGTTTTTTCTTTTTCTTTTATATTTTTTGTCATAATTTGTGTTTTACTTTTGTTTGTTTTAACCAAACTTATTCAGCTACCCAAGAAAATACTCTATATTTCTTCTAAAACGATGACCATGTCATCCGCATAGCTCTCAGTTTGTGCTCATATCCCTTGATTCTTGTCCCTTTCATCTTGTTGTTGGATCTTATTGAGTTATCAAAATTTCTAGTATCGTAATGAACAAGAGCGGGGATAATGGGGACCCCTGTCTGGTGCCCTTATCCACAGTAATGTTAGCTGTTTTTTCTCCTTTTACTATAATTTGTATTTTCTGTAGGGTTTGTAAATTTGCTAAAACATTACATCCAAAATCCATTCTTCTTAGGGCTTCTAACATGAATTGCCAATGTATGTTATCGAACGCCTTTTTGGCATCAAGAAATATTAGTGCTAATTTTTTCTCATTGTGTACATTATAGTGTTCGATAATATCTAACAAAGATCTTATATTGTGTCTAATTTGTCTTTCAGGCAAAAAAGCCATTCAGATCTTTATGAATGATTTTTATCTTGATTAAGTAACACTATCGGTCTGTAATTTGTCACATCGGTTTTATCTTTCCCTTCTTTAGGTATGAAAACCATGTCTGCGTAGTTCCAAGAATTTGGTTTCCCTTCTACTGCCACTTTATTAAAGTTGTTACACGTTATTTTGACATTTTCTGTTTTTGCCTGTCAGTGCTGTACAGCTACTTCAAGCCCTGCAACAACAAAAAAGGACTGCTCCATATTCCCCTGCAGCCTAGAAGTCAAACAGGTGATAGGGCCTCCTCTCTCTGCCTCCTGCCCCCTTCACTGACCCAGTATTGAGCCAAGCACCATTTCCCCTGACCACCTCCCTGTCCGTCTGCTCCTTTGGCAGTGAACATGCTTCTCTTCCAGGGCGCCTCTGGGACTTTTGGTCCTATTTCGTCCTCCCGGTCACTGCATGTCTGGGAGGAAGAAGGCGGACTTTGCACATACACCTAATCATTTCTCTTGACCTTGAGGAGGAAGTGGCCAGGGTTGATCCAGATGCAAAATGGTTCTTTGTTGCGCTATTTTCCGGCAGCGGGACAGTGGAAAATTGGCATGTGAGGAAGTGGGAGAGGGAGCAAGTTGCTGAGGAGCCACAACCAGGAGGAGCTCAAGCAGCCCACCTTCAGCCCTGAAGCCGCAGCCTCTCTTTAGCTGTTCCCTCACCTTCTGAGGGGCCTTGAAGGTGGAAGGAGGAGACAGAGTTATGGCCACCGCACTGAGACCCATGTGCTGGGAGAAAGGCCTGATGTGACTCCCCTCCCGTGGCCCTTTCCAGGAGGGAGAGCTGTCTGACTTACCAAGCAGCTATCCATCCTGGAATGGGGTAGAGGATTGACCCCCACCACAACCCTTTCCAGGATGGAGTGCTGCCTTCCCTCCTGGAAAGGGTTGTGGGGAGGGATTCGATCCTCCCCCGTTTTTTCCTTTCATGTTTCCCCCCAGACGTCCTGCACCGAGAAGCCCCACCTCCAGAAGTCCCACTCACTGGGAGTCCCACTCCCTGCACTGGGTGATACCTTTTTTGCAGCCAGGGCAAAAATGTGTGTTACATAGTCATTGGTGTCACTCAAAAGAAATTGAACCGAACCTACAAGAAAGCTCCCACTTTGGTTTGTCAACAGGGGTGTTAGGAATTTCTCTCTAGGATTACTATGCAATGGACAAATTAGCATGTAATGGACAACATCCTCCACCTAAGACTTACTGCAGATGCATAATCTCTTCTCGAATGGCACTTTGTTGTAGTGCCCATCTAAAACTGCAGTTGGCATTACTTGAAATCACAGCTCAGTAAAGGCAATTCTTAAAGTAGGCGGTTTAAGCTTGGCCAAATATCTGGATCTAAAATGTTCTGTTTCCAAAAAGGAGAACCATGGGGAAAATTTTGAGATCTGATTGACTGTAAATCTCTTCTTGAATCAGTCCAGAATAGCCAGTCTCTTAATTGCCTCTTATCCATTGTGTACTATTGTCAAGCCAGTTGATACCCCATCCTCTATCTATGCCTAAGTGCATTACCTTTCTCCCTGTTGAAGTTCATTTTGTTGGTTTTGGCTCAGCTTTCTAATCTATTAAGGTCATTTTGAATTTTGATTCTGTCCTCTGGGGTATTAACTACACCTCCTAATTTGTTGTCATCTGCAAGTTTGAAAAGCATGCCCTCTGTTCTTTCATCCAAGCCATGGATAAAGATGTTGAATAGCACTGGGCCCAGGACAAAGAACCCACTGGTCACTTCTCTCCAGGATGAAGAGGAAACATTTGGGTTCGGCCGGTCAACCAACTACAAATCCAGCTAAAGTTGCATTGTCTAGCCCAAATTTTACTATCTTGCTTGCCAGAACATGTCAAAGGCTTTATTGAAATGACGGCAGTCTACATCCAGAGCATTCCTTTAATCTAACAAGCTGGTAATTTTATTTTAAAAAGATTTAAGATTAGTTTGTCATGATTTATTTCTAAGAAAGCCATGTTGTCTTTCTATGATTATGGCATTCCTTTCTAAAGACTCGCTGTTTAATAATCTGCTCTAGAATCTTTCCTGGCATTGAGGGCAGACTAACTGGGCAGTGATTGTTGAGATCCTCTTTGCCCCCCTTTTTGAAGTTGGGGACATCAATACAGAATACTTGCTAATAAATTAGGTCTGTTTGGAGCTATGATGAAAGTTTAGGAATTTTATCTGCCATGCATCATGGTTTGAGTATTGGAAAGGTGTGAAATTTCAGAAAAATGTTTCCTACAGTCCTGTGGTCTGTATAGTTTGTCTCCTGAATGGACTCCCTAATATTCAAAAGGTGTGACTATTAAGGAAAATATTTCAGATATAACAATTGAATGATTTCACTCCTCTGTGGATTTTTGGATGCTTCAAAAGATGACAGGTTTGAGGAAAGCATTTCCCACACTCCTCGCATTTTTATGGTTCCTCTCCTCTGTGGACCCTTTGATGTTTCACAGGCTCTGGGCACAGGCTCGCCTATCCAGGTTGTCTAGGTCATAAATGAAGAAACCTGTCCATATGTGCTCCTATGTTTGTTGTCACCATGTAATGAACAATGCTTCCTTGATATTTTGAGATGTTGTATTACTTGACCTCATTTTACAAATTTATATTTTAAGGAGGGTGGGATAGGGGGAGGGGAGACCTTGTTGTTATTTACTTGTATTTTAAACTCTATTGCTACCCACCTCGATCCCCAAAAAGGAAGAGGCGGGATATAAATATATTATTATTATTATTATTATTATTATTCCCACACTGATGACATATAAATGGTTTCTCTCCTGTATGGCCTCTCTTGTACATCACAAGAGCTGACTGGTGAGCAAAATCTTTTCCACACTCCTGGCATGTATATGATTTCTCTCCTGTGTGGCCACTCTGATGTCTCACTGAGAGGTTTGAAGTTTATAAATATGAAATAGCTATGTTCGTGTTATTCATTTGTATGAAGAAACAGGGACAAAGCTTGCCACAGACAAGCTCTGCTTAAGCAATTGAAGCTACACCTTGCTCTTTCCTGTAAGCAGGCCTGACCTATTTCGTTAATTAGCTTCCTTCGCAAGGCAACAGCTGAAGAAACTCCTTGCTAGTAACTTCAAGCCTAACTCATGAATTTTTGAACCTTGCACCCTTATTAGGTAGTGGGCTGTTCTTGCTTTTGTAATTGGCTTATACTAAGATATAGAGAAGTAGGAAAATGTATAAGAATGTGAAAGATACAAAGCAGGGCGCGGCAGTTTTGGATTCACCTTCTTGGTGAGCTGCCAGCCCCGATCGGTGAAATAAACCTGTGTCTTACTCTGACCATATCTCGAACTCTGAGTCTCCTTTGTTGCTGGGCACTCCAAGAAACTTCCTGGAAGGGAAAAGCTTTGCTCATATTTCCCTAAATCACAAGGTGTGACATGTTACCAAACCCTTTCCCACATTGCTGGCATGTGTATAGTTTCTCTCCTGTGTGCACTCTCTGATGCTTCACAAGATCTGACTGTTAATGTATATTTGTATTAGTATTTAAAATGTCCAGACGTGACAATGGTTTGCTAAAGTAAAAATTGGTTCCTGTTGAAGGCCAGAAAGTCTAGGCCTGAAGACAAAGTGTTGAAGGACAAATGGTCGAGACAAAATGTAAACAAGTCATGTTTTGTTTCTTTTGGCATGAAGGGGGTCCAGGAAGCTTTGTGCCAAATAGAAATGCGTTCGGCTGCATCCACACTGCAGAAATAATCATGAGTTCTGCCAAAGTAATTACTTAAAAACAAAACAGCACCCAGAGGTGCCTGAGTATCAGTTCCTTTCTCAGTTTGAGAGCCATGTAGTAACCACACACACATATTCTCTGTGTAGGAGAACTGTGGTAATTCTCCCTTGCAGGGAACTGTGGAAAGAGGTGAAGGGTCTGGAAAATATGTCCTATGAGGAATGACTTAGGGAACTGGGGATGTTTAGCCTGGAGAAAAGAAGATTAAGAGGTGATACGATAGCCCTGTTTAAATGTTTGAAGGGATGTCATATTGAGGAGGGAGCAAGCTTGTTTTCTGCTGCTCCAGAGAACAGGACCCGGAACAATGGATGCAAACTGCAGGAAAAGAGATTCCACCTCAACATTAGGAGGAACTTCCTGAGAGTAAGGGCTGCTCGACAGAGGAACACACTCCTTCCTCAGAGTGTAGTGGAGTCTCCCTCCTTGGAGGTCTTTAAGCAGAGGCTGGATGGCCATCTGTCGGGGATGCTTTGATTTGGATTTCCTGCATGGCAGAATGGGGTTGGACTGGATGGACCTTAGAAGGACTGAAAGATTCTTTGGTTGGTTCAATGCCAAATTTGAGAGTTGAAATAAGTTACAATAATTTTTTATTCATTTATGTTTACATTTTTTTGCAAAAGATCTGCCACATTAACTTTCCAGGTGTTGTGGGATCTTTAAAAGCCTGGACTTCTCTCACTAAGTCCCGGCTTGACAGGGCAGAGGGACAAAAGGACTCAGAAATGCTGAGAATCCAAAAATGGTTTATTGCTGCCAGACCTCAGTGGAAATAAATTCTTCCAAATACTGAGGCGAAGAACCAAAGAAAATGGCTGTTCATACAGTAATTCCAAGAAGGAGGTCCCTAACAATACATTCTATTGGCTGGTTGAAAGTGCAAACGTACAAAACTTTTTTTCAATCAGGACACAGATTTGTGAATATTAAAATACATTTTTGATACATTTGGAATATTCCATCACTCCTTATCACCTATGTGTTGTTTTCCTCATCCAAGGATCCTGCTTCTAATTGTTTGTACTATGATTGGTTCCTGTATTGCATGGTAACTTGTGGGAAAGAGGGCTGGACTACACTGTGGGAATGTTTATTCTTTTGAGAGAAAAAAGACTGCTCCAGGAACCCCTCTTTCCCCCAGAGCCCCACATTCTCCACCAAAAGCAGGACTGCTCTTCACACTCGGCCGGGGTCACCCTCCACACTGGAGAAGCAAGGCAGCCACAGGGTCAGCTAATGTGTATGTGTATGTATATATATACCACTGGGGCAGTCAAAGGAGGTGTCCAAGGGCTTTATGGCTATTATTCCTCCTCCAGTGCAGAGGCCCCTCCTGAGCCTTCTTCCCTGCTGCCAGGGCCTCCTCCTCCTCTCCAGCCTCCCTTCCTCTCCTTCTTCCCCCAAACACTCCTCTGCCTCCTCCTCCTCCTCCAGGGTCAGCCAGGACCCAAGGGAGCAAGAAGGCTCAGATGCCTAGAGAGGCCTCCTCCTCCTCCTCCTCCTCCAAGTGGGAGAGAGAGCAGAGGCCTCATGTTCCTAGAGAGTCCTTGAAGGGAGAGAGAGAGAGAGACTAGAGGCCTGTAATTCCTAGAGAGTCTGCCAAGGGGAGAAAGAGAACAGACACTCAGATTCCTAGAGAGTCTCCCAAGGGGAGTGAGAGAGGGAACTCCGATTCCTAGAGAATCGGAAGTAGGAGAGAGCAGAGGTAGCGCTGATTCCTAGAATGTCTCGAGAGCAGCGATGAGGTTCCTAGAGAGTCCTTCAACATTCCCCAGAGGGAGCGAGAATAGAAGTTTCAGGTTCCTCGGAGGGAGAACAAGCGGAGGGCCTAGATTCCTAGAGAGGCAGGAAAACTTTTTGGAAAGGCGAGGTGTTAGTGGGAGAGAGAGAGGGAAGGGAGTGAGTCCCCCTCCATGGGGCATTGTGGCGGCTGTCTGTGGGTCTTAGGGGCCAGGGATCCTTGGAAAGAGAGAGAGAGGGAGCACTTTGGGATGAAGGGAGACCCAGCCCTTGAAGGGAGAGCTCTGCTGTGAGGAGGAGGAGGAGGAGGAAGAAGGGGGCAGGAGGGATGGAGAGGATGGGGTCCCTTCTGGGAATAGAGGGAATGCTCTCAGGGAGGGAAGGGCCCCAGGAGAGAAAAGGGGAAGGGAGGTCACCCTGCGTCCCTTCACCACTCCTCCACAAACACAACCAGCTTTAAGAAAACAAACACCAGAAAATACTCTCTCTGATGTTTAAAGAATGTCTCTCTTTATGAATATAGGAAGGAGACCAGAGAGGCACAAATGTTCCTGACCCTCTTACCTTCACAACAACCCAGTGAGGTAGGCACAAGAGAGGGATCATGAAGACCACAGACTAACCTTATGACCGTCCAAAAAGGCAGAAACATCCTTGTCAGGAAAGAGGTGAGTCTCTTTGATCTGCTCTGAAGGATTCAGGTCGGAAGGTCTGGAAAGTGAGGAAATAAAAGTGTGTTTTTCCACAGTCTTTTCTTGGGAAAATCAATACTTCTGAATGTCAACCCTCGGAGTGTAGTGGAGTCTCCTTCCTTGGAGGTCTTCAAGCAGAGGCTGGATGGCCATCTGTCAGGGATGCTTTGATTGTGATTTCCTGCATGGCAGGGGGTTGGACTGGATGGCCCCTGTGGTCTCTTCCAACTCTATGATTCTATGATTCTATGATTCTATGATTCCAATCATTTGGGTGACTGTATAGGAAAGTGATCTTCCTTGTAACATAGGAAAGAATCCTGCATTTTCCCTGCTCTTTCTCCCTTTTCCAGTTCCAGCCCTGAGGCTGCCGTCCTTCACCCGCTTTTCTGGGAGGAAAGGCCCCTCCAACTCTCTCAGCCTTTAAGGCTCCTGAAGACTTTTTATGCAACAAAGCAAGTATGATATAATTGGCCTCACTGAAACCTGGTGGGATGAGTCTCATGGTTGGAATGTGGAAATAGAGGGGTATAACCTTTTTAAGAGAAATAGGCCAAACAGGAAAGGAGGAGGAATAGCACTATATGTCAGAGATATTTACACCAGTGAAGAGATCCAAGAGAATAATGTACATTGATGGTACTTTGTAAATACCTGATAATATCAGTAATAACAAAAGGTATTGGTTTTGCAGGCTGTTGCAGCAGAGCATCTTAGGGACATCTTTGCCCTCAGGCGGAAGGTGGAGAAATAACTTTAATCTTTGGCTTAAAAAACATAGATGGAGGAACAAAAATCAATTGGTCCTGAAGGAAATAAGGGCCACAAAGACCTCATTGCTGAGAGCAGAGGGGGAATCTGGGAGAGGATAATCCAGGGGTCCATGAGAGAGGAGCTTGCCAACTCAGAGACGCAATGCCAGTGCTTCAGACAGCTCTCCTACAAGGAAGGAGAGGGACCCCGAGAGGTTTGCAGCCGACTCCACCATCTCTGCTGTCAGTGGCTGAAGCCAGAGCGACACACGAAAAGTGAGATCCTGGACCTGGTGATCTTGGAGCAGTTCCTGAGCATCTTGCCCCCAGAGATGGGGAACTGGGTCAGGGAATGTGGGGCAGAGACCTGCTCCCAAGCGGTGGCCCTGGCAGAGGGTTTCCTCCTGAGTCGGGCAGAGGCAGAGAAGAAGGAGAAAGAACAGCAGGTGAGAGCATATCTTTCTGGGGCCAAGGTGAGCAGGATTTGGCTCTAAGCTGCCTTTTTTGAGTCTCTGGTGACTTTGAGGGGCAAAGGCTGAAATCTGGTGTTCCCAGACTTGGCTTTGATAAGGAGAAGTGTGGGGTGGATTGGCCTTCTGCTGAAGTGAAATCTCAGTCCCTGAAGCATCTGAAAAGAGTGATTCTGTTTTAAAACCAGGTGTGTGCTCCTTGTGTGCCAGGTTGTCAAAGGAAGTTCCCAGGTTTCCCTGATAACACTGCCACACAACCTGACTTGCACCCATGATGTGTTCTGCAACAAAATGGGTTTCCACCCACTCTAGCAAGTCGCCAGTTTTCAACTCTAAGAGGTGAAACATTTTTATCGTTGCTGAGTTTTTTCATGTTATTTTAATTCCAAAGCCAACATAACAAATTACCAACATTAGTGTTGTGCCCACAGAGTGTACAGGTGGGTATATCTATAAGTAGCAATAGGTTTTCATGTTTGTTTCCCTATTTGTCTATTTTAGTTTTTCATTACACACACACACTCGTTCATTAGTAGACTGCCATTATAAGTCAAAGCAGAGTTTTCCAGAATTCCAGATGTTCTTGCTGTAGGCTCCATGGAATTGTGTGTGTTCCAGCACATACAATAAATGTATACCAAGTAATAATGCAAGTGTCCTTCTGTATTCCACCTTTTTGAGCTTTTATTTTGTATGGCATTTTCAAGTTGAACTTATGTGCTACTGGCTTTTTACTGGCTTAGTTGTGGTTGGAAGTCTCATCCCATGCAAGCCTAAGCCTCTTGCCAAATCTTTGCCGTTTTCTCATCCAAGTCTTGAATCCTGACTGTTGTTTCAGGCCAGAAACCTCTTGTCAGAAATACACTCTGAATTCCTTGGGGCAGAGAAGGCTCCATTGGATCCCAGGCAGAGTCCCCAATGGAGGGTAGTCAAGGAGGAGTTTGATGCAGGAGGGCCCCTGCAAGGTAAGGATGCCTCTTTGTTGTTGATGTGTGTTTTCGATGAATTTACAGCTTATGGTGACCTAAAACTTCACAGGGTTTTCTTGGCCAGATTTGTTTAGAGGAAGTTTCCCCTTGCCTTCCTCTTGAGGCTGAGAGATTGGCTTGCCCAAGGTCACCCAGGGAGTTTCCATAGCAGAGACAGAATTCAAACCTTGGTCCCCTGAGCCGTAGCCAAGTGCTGAAACTACTACAGCACACTGGCTCTATTTCCCCCAATGAAAGATATTGGACTTTTTGATCTGATGTAAAACATCCATGTTCAGCCCATGATTGTGGAAGTGGAGTTGTGCATGCAGAGTCACTGAGCTTCCAGAAGCATCTGTAGGAATTCATTTTACTTAGATACAAAGAGACTGACATTCCACACCAAGGATGTGTAGTATGTTCAGTGAATATCTCCGCGAACAGACAGTTATACTCTCCATATTTGATGTAGCATCTTGGATGCTTTGTGTTAATTCTCATTTTGTGTGTGTGTTGGTGTGTGTAGATATTTTACCTGATGTACCACTGTACATCCCACAATCCATTCAGTCATACATTTGGTAGAAAACATTGCCGTTCAGCCCAAGGGTTGCACAGCTTGTGTGATTCTCATCTCCACATGTGGAGATTGATTTTCTGCATCTCTGGCTTAAAAGGCACATCTTGTACCCTGTGTGTTTCTATTCAGAGCTTGCTTTGCTCTTTGGGTCTCAAGTCCCTCACACTCCCCACCCTACCCTTTTCTGTTCAACAACCACTTTGTGAGGTAGGTCAGGCTCATAGAGAGCAGTCTGCCAGTGTCTTTCAGGGCTCCTGGAATGTTAGAACTGAACTTTCCCAGTCCAAGAGTTGAACCACTGCACCCAAGCGCCTTCTGCATTTTCCAGGCCTGGAAGTGTTCTTTTGTGCCAAGACTTCCAAAAGAATACAGGTGTATCTCAGTGAACAAACTCAGTGTGTTCCAGAGCATTCCTTCTTTAACAGTAAATTTGGCATGAGAGGCACAAATCATATGAGAAGACGAGGGATGAGTTCCTGAACCACAGAACCTCCCTGGCCCAATTTAAGAAGGGGCTGAAAACGTTCTTCTTCAAGCAGGCTTACGATGTTTTTGGCCATTAGAGCCTCCTCTCCTCTCCCCCCACCCCCCCCCCGTTATGTAGTTTGTGATTTGCGAGTTCTTTTATTGTTTTATTGTTTTAATTGCATTGTTTTTAATCCGTATTGTCTGTATATTATTATTGCTGTGAACCGCCCTGATGTTTCGAAGGGCGGTATATAAATAAAGTTTTTTTTATTATTATTATTATAAAAGAACTACCAATATCCACTTATGAAGTGAAACCGTGAGGTCAGGGAAGCCTTGTGTGAATAAACAAAAATGTTTGGAACCTTCTAGAACCGATCTGTAGCCTTCTTCCATAATGAATTCAGGAATGGCATTTTATTTTACCACCCCCAACTTTTCTTACTATTTCCATTTTGATGGCCAAACTCATACATCTGTCAGTTGTTTTTTTTTAAGTGTCAGGGATAGCTGTTGAGACAGACTTCTCTACTCTTCCATTTCATTTCTCTTTAGCTGTTCCTTTATGCTCAGCGAGAGTCTCCAGAGGCATCTTCTGTTTCCCTTGTATGTTGTGGGCAGGAATGTACGGCTGCAGTAGGATCAGATAGAGCAGAATCCCACTGTTTCCCAACTCAAGCGTTAATGCTTCGTTTACTCCAGACATATTGTGCAACCAGATGCTGAAAACCCTATGTGGTTTCCAGCTCTCTTTCACCATCCTTTCAATGCATATGCTGCTAAAATAGTTTCAGCTGTGTACAGGATCAAGAGGAAATGGGGACAAGGCGGGTATAATATGACTTTGTAAAAAGGAGCTTGCTTGTCAGAGGTTTTGTTAACTGTACTTCCTAGTGAGCATTTAAGATTGCTACAGTTAACAGCAACAGATGTGACTGGATTCTCCCTTGCCTTGGTTTCTCCCACAGAGGCTGGAATGATCCCACCAGCAAGACCTCGGTCAACTCTCCCTCTTTGCGGTGAACCAGATCAGGTAAGCCATCTGTCATCTGGTACAAGTCTCTTTCTTTTAATGCAGCATGGGTAGTTAATCATCTGTGCCTCATCCTTTGGATGTGTATACTTGTAGTAGTTTTCCAGCAGTGGAGGAAAGGAATCCTCAATTGGGTTAGTTCCCTCCTCTCACTCTAATAGGCAGGGACTAGGAAGTTGCAGGTGACATAAAGGAGGGAATACCCCTGACCTTCCAGTCTGTTCCTGCCTTGCTCCAGATAGGTAATTCTTGTTTTTCTCTCCTTTCCTTCACCTTTACAAAAACAACAACAACAACAAAAAAACCCTTTTCCTTATCCTTCCCTCCCTTCCCTCCCTGAGTGCAGGACTAGATAGGGAGTCAGGAGCCTTAACATGGACAATGTGGAGGAGAGCCCTGGCATGTCTGGGGAATCCTTGCATTTTGAGGGTATCCCACAGTGAGCTCAGACAGCGGCTCAAGCGGAGACTCCCAGAATAGCGTGGCTGGAGGAGGGAGAACCTTCATCTACAAGCCCAGAGGCGCCATGCCGCTCTCGCCCAAGATCAGGAAGGGGTGGCACAGCCAGCGGAGACCGTAGGACATGTAAGGAGTCCCGCTTTGCCTCTCCCGGCAGTCTCTCCTTTCACCCTCCCACCTAAGATTTCCTCCCTCCTGGCCTCACTAATCCCCATGCAGGTGTCTGCCATTGTGGGCCAAACTGGCGCCTTGTCCCCACTCCAACCTCAGGCCATGGCCAGCGGGTTGCCCGCAGCCCAGTCTACCCCTCCCAAGATCCCCCCAGAGACTCCTTCCTGGGGTGGGAGGATGTCATCCAACGGGCTCATTCTTCCTCTTCTTCAGTGCCAGCCAGATCTTCATCAGAGGCCATACCAGATAATGAGAGGGGGAAATTCAAACATAGGCTCCATAAACATCACAGAGCCATTAAAAGCGGCAAGAAAAAGCCCGCCAAATCCACTCACTCCATGACTTCTCATAAGAGAAGGGCAACATCTAATGGCCACCATTCAGACTACAAGAAAGCTAAACTTCTACTTTCTAATCATTCCTCAGAGGACCTTATGGATAACTCCCAGTCACAGTCGGTTTGTGAGGGGAGTGAAAATGACCTTTATGAGGAAGAGGAGGTGGACATGCCCTTTCCCTCTTCCTCTGCCAGACAATTTGCTGCTGATGATTTTTCCATTCTCCTTTAAAAAGCCATTAAGGCTCTGGAATTGTCTGACACACCGAAACCCACCCAGGTTCTGAACAATGACTTGTGTCATGGAAAAGGTGACTCCTTGCCATGTCCCTGCCCCCTTTATACAGAGGTCCCATTTCCTGCTGACTTTATGGGAGCGGTAAGAGAAGAGTTGTCAGACCAAACCCTTCAGCAGTTAAACGATTTTTACACCTTACCAAACTCAGTGATGTCTAAATTCCAGGTCCCCTTGGTTGATGCCCCAGTCTTGCAACTTGTGTCCTTGGCCATTTATGCTAAAGATGTCAATTCCAGAAGACAAGACAGTAGAATCAGCCTAAAAAAAAGTTTTGAGGCTTCTTCCACAGCCATCAGGGCTTCATCTTCTGTCTCTATCCTCTCAAGGGCCACTAATGGCTGGGCAAAAGACCTTATTCAGTTAATGCCCAAAGGTGATACAACAACAACAACAACAACAACAATTTATTTATTTATTTATATTTCCCGCCTCTCCCCATGGATCGAGGCGGGAGTACAACACATAAAATCAGCATTACAACAAGCACAAATTATCTAAAATTACATCAATTAATGAATGAGACAAATTCATAAAATTAATACAGTCCATACCTATATAAAATTAGTGGAAGATAGGGCATTACCGAGGTTCCATTATGGTGGATCAAATGGATAAGCCTGTCAGAAGAGATCTGTCTTAAGTGCTTTCTTAAAAGCATCTAGGATGTTGATACGACGGATCTCCTTTGGAGCCATTTCAACCGGTGAGACTGTTTTGTTCTAATTGCCAGAGCTGGCAGCCATCTTGATGTCCAGTGTGAGCAAGAACCTTTTTCTTCTGTCTTTAGAGCCTGTTGATTTTTGAGGAGGTGGCCGTGTCTTTCTCCCCGGAGGAGTGGGCCCTGCTGGCTCCAGACCAGAGAGCCCTGCACAGGCAGATCACGGCAGAGATCTCTGGGATCATGGCCTCTCTTGGTAAGGCTCTCTCTCTTTCCCTGGATGATTATGTCTTCTCTTTTAAGATTCAACTATAATAATGGCATTAACAGATACAGTACTTTGAAGGGGGTTCTGATGGGAAAGGGAAGAGCCCTGTATATGCAGACCATGGAGGAAACCTATGAGGTTATGGGCTGTCTTGGTAAAGCTCTCTTATTCCCTTGTTGATAATTTCTAATTTAAAATGTGGTTGGATTACATGCTTCTGTGAGGCAAGAAGCTATGCTGATAGAATATGGCTGGTAGTAGGGTCTCCTAAGACTTTTTTCTGAAGAGTCAGAAGAAATGTCCCAACAGCTAGTGGGCAGTAGCAATAGTGTGTGTAGTGGGGTGACACTGATGGAAGATCTCTCCAGGATTGAAGAGCAGAGGACAAATATGAGTAGTACTAAGAATGCAATTGGACTCATAGCTTAAAGATAAAGCTTATAAAATGAAAACATCTAAAAAACCTCACAGCAAAAAAAAAATTAATCAAAATTATTTATTTAAAACATTGTAAAATTATCATAAGGCATACAAAGTTTAAAAAACTAAAACATATAACCCATATAAAATCACCTATCCTGATTACAGTCAACCCTCCACATTTGTGGGTGTTAGGGGTGCAAGACCCCTGCAAATGTAAAGAAATTACATATACTTTCCCATTAGAAGTCAGTTAAAGGATGGGTGGGGTAAGAGGAGCAGGTGCGCATGTTCCTCTCCTTCCCCCAGCCTCCTGTCTCTATCACTGGCTCCCCATGCTTTTCTCAATGGGACAGCTGTCTTCCCAAAGCATCTGTCCTACCAGGAAAAGGGTGAAGAGGATCAATTCCTGTCATGCCAGGCAAATGTAATCTCTTTTTTTGATAAAATTACCAGCTTGGTAAATTAAGGGAATGCTGGGGATACAGTATGTCTTGATTTCAGTAAGGTCTTTGACAGGATTCCCCATGACATTCTTGCAAACAAGTTAGTGAAATGTGGACTTGACCGGCCGAACCCAAATGGTGCTCAACAATGGCTCTTTTTCATCCTGGAGAGAAGTGACCAGTGGGGTCCCACAGGGCTCTGTCCTGGGCCCAGTGTTATTCAACATCTTTATCAAGGACTTGGATGACAGAATACTCATCAAATTTGCAGATGACACCAAATTAGGAGGAATAACTAATACCCCAGAGGACAGGATCAAAATTCAAAATGACCTGAATAGACTAGAAAGGTGGGCCAAAGCTAACAAAATGAATTTCAACACAGTGAAATGTAAGGTAGTGCACTTAGGATGGAAAAATGACATGCATAGATATAGGATGGGGGACACCTGCCTGAATGAGATTTATTCGTGTGGAAGGGATCTGGGAATCCAAGTAGATCACAAGTTGAACATGAGTCAACAGTGCATTGTGGCAGATAACAAGGCCAATGTGATTTTAGGTTGCATCAATAGAAGTATAGTGTCTAGATCAAGGGAAATAATAGTGCCACTCTATTCTGCTCTGGTCAGGCCCCACGTGGAGTATTGTGTCCAGTTCTGGGCACCACAATTCAAAAAGGATGTTGAGAAAGTGGAGCGTGTTCAAAGGAGGGTGACTAAAATGGTGAAGGGTCTGGAAACCATGACCTCTGAGGAATGACTAAGGGAGCTGGGGATGTTTTGCCTGGAGAAGAGAAGGTTAAGAGGTGATATGATAGCCCTGTTTAAGTATTGGAACGGATGTCATATTGAGGAGGGAGCAAGTTTGTTTTCTGCTGCTCCAGAGATTAGGACCCGGAACAATGGATGCAAGCTCCAGGAAAAGAGATTCCACCTGAACATTAGGAGCAACTTCCTGACAGTAAGGGCTGTTCAACAGTGGAACAATCTCCCTTGGAGTGTAGTGGTGTCTTCTTCCTTGGAGATCTTTAAACAGAGGCTGGATGGCTATATGCCGGGGATGTTTTGATTAATAGAAAAGCCTGGGAGAAGGGAGGAGGAGAAGTACACACACAAGCTGCCTTGACCTCGCAAATAGTTGTGAGTGTGATACCGATTGGGAACGGAGGTTCAACTATATGTTTAAAAGCTTGCTTAAATAAAAATGCCAGTGAAATGCAAGGAGGGAAGGTGCCAGGTTAGCCTCCCGCAGAAGGGCATTCCAAAGGGTGGGAGCAGCTACCACGGAGGCTGTCTTGTGTCCTCACTAAGCGAGACTGAGAGAAACCATTCCCTAGAGGATCTTATGGCTCTACCAGGTTTGTATGGGGAGATATGGTCTCTCAAATAGTGTGGACGTAAGCCATGTAGGGCTTTAAAGGTCAAAGCCAGCACTTTGAATTGTGCTTTTGTTTAAAAACCTCCAAAGGAGGAGACTCTATCATACTCGGAGGCAGTGTGTTCCACTGTTGCTTCTTTCCCCTCTAATTTTTATCCAGATGCTTTCCCCCTGGAGAGCATCTCTTCTCAAGTGTAAAAATCCAGATAAGACAGAGGTGTTCCTTGTCACTTGGAAGGCAGATCGAGGAACAGGGATTCAGTCTGTGTTAAAAGGGGTTACAGTCCCCCTGAAGACGCAGGTTCACAGTTTGGGGCTACTCCTGGTCTCAGCTTTGAACCTGGAGGCCCAGGTCTCTGCAATCACCAGGAGTGCTTTTGCACATTTACAATTTGTGCGCCAGCTGCTCCCATTCCTTGAAATGCTGGATCTGGCCTCAGTGGTACGTGCCTTAGTTACATTCAGTTTTGACTACTGTAATGTGCTCTCCTTGGGGTGCCTTTGAAGAGTGTTTGTAAACTTCAGCTGGTCCAAAGAACTGCAGCCAAACTGTTAACGGGGACAGATTATAGACACCAGACAATGTCCCTGTTGAAACAGCACCATGGGCTGCCAGTTTGTTTCCAGTACAATTCAGCATGCTGCTTATGACCTTTAAGGCTATAAGGCACACATCACAAGCACAGTTGGTGAGGACCCAAGAGAGGGTATTCTCCATGGCTGCCCCTGGACTCTGAAGCTCCCTGCCCAGGGAGACCAGAATGGCTCCTTCTTTTATCATCTTACTGATGGCAGGCTGAGGCTTTCTGTTTACACAGGTATTTAAAACAGAAAGTTTATAAAGAACATCCTGGGTGTGTGTATTGTTTTAATGTGTCTGGTTTTAAACACTTTTATATTTTTAAGTGTTATTTATTGTAAACAAACCTTATTTTTTAATATTGCAATAGTTTAATTCCATTTTAATTGTCACTTTTGTTGTATGGATTACACATGGATCTTTATACAGTGGACAAAAAGAATCAGGTAGAGGGAGGGTGGAAAA
>NC_056523.1:2209099-2211427 GCF_019175285.1 Sceloporus undulatus
ACAACCAGCATTAAGAAAATAAACACAGGAAAATACTCTCTCTGATGTTTAAAGAATGTCTCTCTTTATGAATATAGGAAGGAGAACTGAGAGGCACAAATGTTCCTGACCCTCTTACCTTCACAACAACCCAGTGAGGTAGGCACAAGAGAGAGACCATGAAGACCACAGACTAACCTTATGACCATCCAAAAAGGCAGAAACATCCCTGTCAGGAAAGAGGTGAGTCTCTTTGATCTGCTCTGAAGGATTCGGGTCGGAAGGTCTGGAAAGTGAGGAAATAAGTGTGTTTTTCCACAGTCTTTTCTTGGGAAAATCAATACTTCTGAATGTCAACCTTCCAATCATTTGGGTGACTGTATAGGAAAGTGATCTTCCTTGTAACATAGGAAAGAATCCTGCATTTCCCCTGCTCTTTCTCCCTTTTCCAGTCCCAGCCTTAGGCTGCCATCCTTCACCCGCTTTCCTGGGAGGAAAGGCCCCTCCAACTCTCTCAGCCTTTAAGGATCCTGAAGACTTTTTATGCCTTTGGAGGCAACAGACACACTCAGCCCCCCTTCTGGAAATGGAAGCAAAGAGATCTGGGGGAAAATAAGATCAGGAAGATGAAAAGCCATTTATCTTTGTATTTTATTTGCCATAGAAGAAATGCAGGTGGCAGACTATTTAACAGAATGATACAAAATCCAGATGAGGAAGAAAGGCCAAAGTTTCCCCATCCTCTGTCTGGGTGGAAAAGGATGTGCCAGGCACCCATTTCCCAGTTACATCCCAACTCAGGTTCCCCTCCCTTTTCAGTCTGGGGCAGGAGAGGAGTCTACCAAACAGCATCATTTCTCCTTCTTCGTCTCCCGAAACCCAGGCACAGCTGTAGCACCAGAGGACTAATCCAGATGCTCAATTCTTTATTGTTGTTGTTGTTGTTATTTTATTATATAAAAAACACATATATAAAATCTTAGTACAAATAACTATGTATCTACATACATATACAAACATATACATACAAGCCTAGACATTTGTTTGAAACACCCATCTTCAACATCCTGTCCCATCCAAATTATACATTCCCAAAGAAGAGTCTCCCTTCCCTACCCCCTTCTTCAAACTTTTACCTCTCTACATTGAACCTTCCCAAAGTTCTTTCCTCCTTTCTTCTCTTCCTCCTTCTACTCCCTACTAGCTTCTTAACTACTTACTTACACTAACCTTCCGCACCTACTTTTCCCATTTTTCTTACTTCTAACTTCCCATCCTACTCTTCTTACGTCTTATTCCATCTTGCTTCTGTCTTCTATTTAACATACATACCAACACAAACACATTCCACATTTGTCCTGACTTCCTTCTACCAACTTTCGCTCTAGTCTTGTTAGTCTTCTCTTTCTAACAGTTTTTTCCCCTTTATTCATGGATCCATCTTCCCTTAACTATATTTTTATCTGTCTTTATTTAACATGATTAACATCTTTCCTTACAAATTTTTTAAATAATTTAATTATTTTTAAAAAATTCTTCTTACAAATTCACTACCGCTACTCTTCCCCATCTTCACTCCAAGAATTTGATAACTTCCATCCATTCTTCTCTAGTTTGATCTCTCGGCTTATCTCTCATTAATTGTGTTAACCTTTCAATTTCTGCGCAAAACAAATCCTCGCTAAAATAACCATATAATACATAATTTTTTCACCCTTCCCTTTTATATCTTCCTCAAAAATTCCTAACAAATAACATTCTGGCATTAATCTTATTTTCCTTTTCAAGATTATATTAACCTGCTCATTTATAGCTTTCCAAAATTTCTTTGCCTGTTTACACGTCCACCAACAATGATAAAAAGTCCCCACCTCTTTTCTACATTTCCAACAGGTATTATTTTTTGTCTTGTAAATTTTAACATTTTTAACAGACGTGAGATACCAATAAAAGAACATATTTGAAAAAGTTTTCCCTTAAATTTTGCGTTGGTGGTATAGTGGTCAGCATAGCTGCCTTCCAGATCCTCAATTCTTTGGGGTGGAAGAGGAAAAGCTACCATACCCCCAGGACTGAATTCTTAACCATTGAAGTTCATAGCAGATATCAAGAAGACCAAGTAAGAAAGTTATAAACTTCTCAGTTTCTCTAAACCATAATTTCTTAAAAATCAAATAGCTTAACCAGAGCTGCCTGGGTATCAGTTCCTTTCTTAATCTGAGGGCCATGGAGTGTGTGGTAAAACATAAACATATTCTCTGTGTAGGAGAAGTGTGGTAATTCTCCCTTGCAGGTTCCTCACCCAGAATGTCTCCTTGGGCTCCTGCCATCCACCCACTTTGCCCCTTG
>NC_056523.1:2211452-2239307 GCF_019175285.1 Sceloporus undulatus
GACTGCTGCTTAGGGCCTTTTGGCCCAGGAGGTACCAGGCTCTATGGCCACAGGGGGACTCTCCATGGATGGGGGGGAGAGCCGAGGCTCCTGTAAGCCCTTTGTCTGTGCTAAGGATGTTGCATCCGCGCAGACCATCCTATGCGCTCGCCACCACCACAGCCCCGGGGGGGGGCCCCAGGCCTTACATCTCGGCCCAGGGAGGGGCCCCCCCCACTGCCGTCAGACCAAGCTCCAGCAGCGGCCACAGCCACGGGAAACCCCTCAACCCCCCGGATGCCAGGAGGGGGGGGCCCTCTCTCGTCCTCCCTTTGGGCGCGGCACCATTTCCCCCCCCCCGGGGCGTCTCCAAAACTGGCCCAGGGTACAGGGAGGCGGTGCCACATGTTTGAATCTCAGGTCCAGCACCCGCCTCCCTGACCACATGGGTGGCGGCAGGGCCGGCAGCCATTTTGGAAGTGGCAATGGGGGCCACCATCTTGAATGTTCTGGCATACATCCAGACACGTTGGGGTTTGGCCGTCATTTTAAGTGTGGCAATGGGGGGTGCCATTTTGCCTAGGCGTCAGAACAGCTAAAACTGCAGAATGTATTCAGGCCATACTGAGAGGTTAAGAAGAATAAAAAGACGTTTGGTGTATGCCTACGCAAAAGAAGAAGAATAGGAATCCTGTAGGGCTTGGGCCCAAGTTACTTGAGGGAATGCCCCTCCCTACATATACAACCCCACACTCTTAGAAACAAAAACTGCGGAAGGGACTTTACTAGATTATACAAAAGTTAACTAGTTAACTACCATGGCTGGCTCTAGGTATTTTGCATCTAGGCAAGAACATTTTGTCACCCCTGTTGCCCCTCATTAATTATTCCCAGCAGGAAGGGTCCAACCTCCTTATCTGGGTTTAGTCCTCCTCTTTGCTCCTGTACGGCAGGGACAATAGGACCGGCCCCTATATAGAGAGCTAGCCCCCCTGGCCTCTATTCTTGTCCTGCCTGTGCTCTTAGCATGGTGTTGTCTCTTTGAGCCAGGCAAGATTTTTCCTTTCTCCGAAAAGCGGTTTGAGAGTTTTCTTGGCCTTCCATTCCCCTCTCTCCTCCTTTCCCCTTCCTTGGTGGTGGCTATGCAGACGAACCCGAGCGCATGGGTGAATGGGCCTCCTTACGCAGGCTTCCCAGAGGTCAGGGTGCTGCAGCGCAACAGCGGCGCTGGCTTCAGAGGGAGGACTCATTGTTGAATGGTTGCTGTGCTCTTGCCAGCTGCTTCACTACTTACCACTCCCGTCCTTTTATTTTGTGTCTCTTGCTGCTTTGAGCATGAAGAAGGACTTAATACGGCAAGGGTCCCCAGGATTGGAGAAGGTCTTGGCTTTGCCACTCGACTCTCTTCTCCTCCAAGCTGCCCCCCTCTCATGGTGAGCACAGGAGTTTCTGCAAACAGCATTGAGGCCACCTGGGTAGCCCTAGGGGAACACATGGTGAGGGAGTTTCCCCCCATGCTCTGTTCTCCACATCCACCTCTGCCCAGCCTGTTTAAGGGCAGGGATCAGTGAGGGAACCTGCCCCAGAAATCATGGAGACTTCCCTTCTCATCATCCCGCTCAGCCCATTTGGGGCCAGAGTCAGAGGAAACAGGCAAGCCAAAAGAGCCATGGCAAAGGATTTTCTCTGCATCACTTTCTGCCCAGCCTGTTTAAGATCAGTGAGGGGCAACTGGCCTGAAGTTATGGAAACTTCACTTCTCACCATTCCTCTGCTCAGCCCCATTGGGCCCGAGTACAGAGGACGGCCAGCCAACAGCCATGGCAAGGCATTTCTCTGCATCTCACCTCTGCAACAGCATGGAAACAGGGCAAGGTCAGAGAGAGGCAAGCCAGCCAGAAGGACACAGAGAAAGGTTAGTAACCAGGGGCCCTCTCTTCTCCAGCCACCCCAAATAACCTTTGCCAGATCTAATGCCCTTGCTCAGGGCAGGCATGCCATGAGGCCTCTGCCATGGCCCATGCAGGCACTATGCCTAGCATAAGGTTTGGGGACTCTGCAGGCGGGGCAGATTGGGGCATAAACCCTTGGTCTCCCTTCCCATCTCTGGCCCCAATAGCACCCGGGGACCCCAACAGGTTTGGGGGATCCTTTTGCAGACTGGGAAAAAACACATGGTGGTGTTGTTGCAGGGCTCCTACCACTTATATGCTCTGGTGTATAAGGAGGCAGAGGATCCTCTTATGTTGTACAGCGTCATGGTTGTTAAGGAAGCTGCCGATTCGCCGTTCAAGCAGAGCTGAAGCTTCCAACTCTAAAATGTGTCTTTTTGGGCTGCCACCGAGACCCCACAAAAAAGCACAAAGTGGCTTCATGTACTCCCCAGAGAGCAGCATGGCTCTGCACCCACTTCTAAACAGAGCCTGGAGGGGCCATCTATTGTTATGCTTGATTGAGAGTTCCTGCATGGCCAGAATGGGGTCGGACTCTGGATGACCTTGGGGGTCTCTTCCAACCCAGCGCTACTATGGACGGGGTGGTTTTTTTTTTTCTTTTTTTTGGGAGAGGGCACATGGATACAATCCTCCGTGTTCCTCCTCAAAAGTTTACCAAAACAACAAAAAGGGGAAAAACCACTTGTGGATATCATAGGTGGAGGAGTTACCTTCACCCCCATTGTGTCTTGGCTGCCCCAAACTGTGTATCTGAGGAGAGAGCAGCTTGAGCGCTTGGCCTCTCCTTTCCCTAAGAGATATCATTTTCAGGATACAGCAATACTCAGGGTTAAATGTGGAGCCATGTCCCACAGCAGTCCCTCTGCCCTTCCAAGTACTATGCAAGTGGGAAGGGAGTTTGAGGACCAAGCCAGCTTTATCATTCAGCCCGTTTACTATAAAGCCTGCCTGAGATAAAAAGGGCTACCTAGCTTGTAAACCCCCGCTTGAAGTTGGGGCTGTTTTAAACATAAATAAAAACAAACTGCTGTGGAATATCAGGGCTACACTACAGGCCATATGCAATAGCATCTACCATGATTAGCAATGGTCTTCAGTCATGATGTTTATCACACTATGCTCTTAAAGAGCAACTATTCCAGTGTGACTCCGCTAGCAGCCTCCTGTTGCATTGCTGGGCTGTCAGTTTTAAGGAGCTGAACTTCTCTGCCTGAGAATTCTCAATACAGTGGTACCTCGGGATCGAATTAACCCAGGTTATGAAAATTTCGGGGGAATACGAAAAAAAATCCCATAGGGAATTATTTGTTCCGGTTACGAAAGTTTTTTCGGGTTACGAAAAAAACTTCGGCGCAGTTTAAGGGCAACCGCGGCTTTTCCCCATTAGCGCCTATGGCATTTCGGCTTACGAAGGCTTCGGGTTACGAAAAAGCAGCCGCGGAACGAATAAATTGTTAACCCGAGGCCACCACTTGTACCCCTCCTTAAAACTGCCAATCCCAGCATGCAACAGTGAGGCAGCTCGAGGATTACCCTGGAATAGTACCTCTTTAAGAAGGGCATAGTGTGCTAAACCATCACTGCTAACTTGCGAGGCAGAACCACCAAGCGTAGGCAAGCCACACTTTCTCAGCCTCCAGAGAAGGCCATAGCAAAGCTTCTCTCTGAACTCATATTGCCACGAAAACCCCATCGGTTAGATTCGCCTCAGGGCGAGGGGGAGACCTCCTCTTCCAAGGACATGTCCTCCATCTCCACTCTTCTGCCTGAGATTCTAAAAATCCTCAATTTTGAGCCATGACTAAGCAGCATGCATTTACTTCTAGGACGTGTTGGAAAGCTTTTCTTGGAGTCCTGTCCTCCCTTTTTCTTGAATGTCTTCCATTTTTGTGGTGCCTTCATTCTGCAGTGAAGACAATTGGGAAGAAGACCACTCTTTTTTAAGTGGATTGTGGAGTCCAGTCGTGGGACTCGTTGTTTGAGCATTTGGATATACTCTGGTTTCACATCCCAGGCTCGTCCAATGCGAACCTCTTGGGTGATTTGTGGGAGTCACCACTTCTCTCAGCAAAGCGGAAGGCAATGGTGAGCCTCCTCTGAGCAAACCTTGCCAAGGAAACCCCAACGAGAGGGTGGCCAGCCGGGGGCACACCAAGAGCGAACTGCGGACACACAGCACAAACAAACAACAAGGGGGTGTCTCGGGATATCAGACGGAAATCGTTCTGATGTGAACTGAGTGAATGAGGTAAGGGAGCTACACGGGGATTGGATAAGGAAAAAATAGGCCACCAGTCTGGGAAGCGAAGGAGTTTATTGGGGGGGGGGGGATAAAAGAAAATGGGGCCATGACACCCACTGGGGGCTTTGGGGGGGACCGTCACATACTTCTCAGCCTCAGAGGACGGCCCATGGGCAAGCCTTTTCCTGAACAACTATCTCTCTTGGCAAGGAGATGAGAGGGGAAGGCCAGTGAAGGGTAAAACGAAGGAGGGAGGAGGAACTGAGGAAAGAGGGAAGAAAGGAAGGGGAGGAGGGAAGGAAGGAAGGAAGGGGGAAGGAAGGCAAAACACAGAAGGGAACGGAGGGAGGGAGGGACAGGAGGAAGAACGTGAGGGAGGAAGGGAATGAAGGGGGAAGGACCAGGCAATGGCAAACGAATACTAAGAGGGAAGAAAGAAAGGAAGGAGAAGGGAGGCGTCTGACTCCACAACAAACTCCAACTCCCGGACTTCCATAGCCTTGAGCCAAGAAAGCGTTTTAAAACAGTGCCAACCCACGGTGGTCACTCCAGTGTACAGTGTGGATGCATCCAGGAGTGCAGCGTTGCAGCAACCATCTCCCCCTACTTTCAGCCTCAGGAAGCCAGCTCTCTCTCCCTGCATGCTCTTGCTTGCCTGATCTATGATCCTCAGACTCAAGCTACTCTCTTCTCTCTCTCGCCCCCCTAGAGGTGGCGACCTAGGGCAGTGCCAGTTTCTACCTACTATGGATGGCCGGCCCTGGTACCTACTTCCCAAAGAGCATATATTGACAATGGCCCCCCAATGCTTTGCCCATGCTTTGGAACAACCCCCCATGACCCTGCTTTGGAAAACAAACTTCGGACGAGATCTGAATCATTTCTCTTTCCAGATGCCTTTAAGAAGGGCACTAAAACCTCTCGTTCTGGTAGCATACCCCCCCCCACCGATCTTCCCATAAAGATCTGAACAAAAACTTTCACTTCATGAATCTAAGAGAGAATGAACGCTTAACTCAGCTGTTAAAGATATTTTAACATTGTCTTATCGTGTTTGGAAGCACACTGTTTTAAATTGTAATTTTAGAAACTGTACTGGAATTATTGTTGTATGAATGTATGGTGTAATTCCCGCTTCACTTAGAGATGCGGGAAATTAATAAAACTTATATTAGGGCCACTTACACAGAAAAAGATGGCAAAATGCTAACGGGGAGGATTAGAAAAAAAGACAGATTACTCTACAACTTCTTTGCTTCAAGTCTTCTCAAAAAAGTCAAAGTGCTCAATGTTGGGAAGGAAATGGAGCCGAGGACCAGAACACGAATAGGGGGAAATTCCAGCACAGGGCCCTTCGCAAACCAAAGAGTGCCTACATGGTCCTTTTCATACTGGAGAGAATTGACAAAGTGGGGTCCCACAGGAGTCCTGGTCAGCTTTCAACACATCCTCATTGATTTGGAGGACAGAACGCTCTTCACACTTCTCACCTCAGGCGGCCTGCCTCATAAGAATGTTGCTCTTGCTTCATGTTTTCCTCACTGTATATAGGACCCATACAGAAAGGCCAAAAATACCCACTGCTTTGGGTCACTTGGAGGTCTGCTGTTTAAATGATGCCTGCATCCAAGAGGGCCAAAACGCCCGCGCCAAAGACACAAATCCGTCTAAGGACTGACGACCACAGCTTGGCCTGGCTTCCGGGACTCTTAGGACGCATGCGTCATTTAAACAGCCATCCCTCCAAGAGACCCGAAGCCGCTTTATTTTGGCCCATTCTGATGGGGGCATAGTTTTACTTCTTTGGGACTGGGTAGACACCCTTGTTGGCCCTACGTGTGCAGGATTTCAGCTGCCACTGCCTCCTTTGACATCATATAACAATATCAATGACGGTTGCTGGGAGTTTATTTCACCAACTCTTGGGAAACCAATTAGCCTTAGGACTAAATCTTCGTGTTTAATATCCTAGTAGAGAGGATTTGATTTTCTAATGAACAAGAAGGAACCAACACAGACATTGTTGAATGAAAGACCTCCAGCGACCTTTTATGATACAGGGGCACACCAGGTCTTCATTCTAGCAACAAAACATTTTGGCTTTCCTTCTACCTATCAGTCTACTTTAGTGTACTTTTCTCTTTTCCTGCTACCTTCCACTTTAATAATAAATAATAATAATAATAATTTTTATTTCTATTCCCGCCTTTCCCATTGCCTTGATCCAGGCGGCTTACAAGACAAGAAGAAGACACCAATTAAACTTACAAACGTTATCATATTTCGGTACCCTGTAATCTCACATTGTGCCCAAAATTATGAACTTCAATTTATTTTATTGTTTTTTAGGGCGGGGGAAAATTGATTTGCTTTCAGAGTCATTTAACTGTCATGGAAGATGTATTAAATGTATCTGATGCAAACCACCCCCATTTCTATCTTTTGCAGGTGCACCATACGTCCCAGGATCGTCTCTAACTTCGGGAGCAGAGGAGAACCTACAATGAATTCCTCCTCCATGGAGAAAACTGCACGGACCAACTGCATGAGAGATGACTTTGAAAGGTTGCCATTTCTCCTTTTTGTGATGGAGCCATTGGGAGTCTGTCAGTCGTGCGATGCAGTGTGGATACAGTAGATCCTTGTTCTTACACTGGGGTTTGGTTCAGATCCCCCGTGTATAACAAAATCATTGTTATTGGCTCAAGTCCCATTAAAATATAATGACCATGCAAAATTGTTTGTTCCTAATACAAAAATGGAACATTCAAGGTAATTTATACTTTTGGACACATTCTCAAAACGTGTATGCTTGAATCGTTGTATAAAAACTCCGTGTCTAAGAAGGGCCGACTGTACTCAGAAAGATCCTCTGTCCTTCGGGTCTCCGTTAATCTGTGTTTCCTGCCTCTTGAACTTGTCCCTCATTTTTGTACAAATTGAACTTCTGTGGCTCAGTCCACGTGTCCTAAAACCAGCAAAAAAAACTTCTATGCCACCATCTAGTCAAGAAAATCACCATTCAGCGGTTTTTAAGCCCAGACCTGGACCACCGCAGCCAAACAATACATGTAAAACTCAAAGCCTACAACTCCACCCTCTGCTCTTCAGCCTCCAATATCACACCCTTCAATTTTCCACAGTCTGTCCCCCACTGTTAACCAATCCCCTTTCCAACCTTTCACACGCACTATTTCCCCCCTGTCCCCGGGACATTCCCAGCAACTTACCTCCTTTTTCAGTTCTCATGGGCTCTCTTTTGTGTCTCTGTCTTATTTGGTAAAGGCTTGGACCACACTAGACTGGACATCCCAAAAACATTTGCTAATTTGTGCGGCTCCCTGGATTTATGCCAGTTACCGGCTGTCTGGGACTTGGTGGACAACGGCCAGGATGTGGGGGCAGAGTGGTTGCGTGGCAATGCTGACGCATGCCGCAACTCGGCCACCTGCCCGCACACGCTGAGCACTGCACCACATGGCGGGCAGCATCACGGCACTCCTCTGGGTGCTTCATCAGATGACATCAGCGCTAATGTAGCGCAGAAAGAAGCAAAAGCCAAACTAGAAGAAAAATTGTGGCGCTCGCAACTATTGGCACCCTTTTGGGCTGCTTTTTGTACCACGGACAGCCAGTAGGGTCACGGCATTTAGTTGCTGCACAGGCCCGATACGGCCACTAAACGGGGCAGCTGTAAGCCCCTTAGTAATGCCAACTTGGGAAGCTCTATGTGGAAGAGTTCCGTTGTTGGTTATAAACAAATCTCCCTCACACAAGAAATTTAGCTTATCAAGGACTCAGATTTAGCCTTGTCCTTTTCTTGATGCCTTTATTGTTCAAGATCCACGGAGATTAACGACAGAGATTGGAAGAACATTCAGATATGCCCCACTATCTTGAAGTGTCAAATCATATTTGGGGGGAATTGCTCCATGTGCTTTCCTCTCCCTTTACTAATCACCCTGTGGATGAGGTTTCTTTTCTATTGCAAGTTGACCTTGGGGTATGTCGTGTTGGTGTGTATTTCACAAAGAAGAATGAGGAACTGTTGGATCGGGAACCAGAGATTTTTGTACACCGGTTGTGATGATGGAAAATATCAGCATGTTTCATCCCTGGGTAAGGGAATTTTCACATTGCCTTTCCTGCAGAGATGGTGGGTCCTTGCACCACTATATTATTCATCACACCATTGATTCCACTTTAATTGCCATGGCAACCTCATGTAAGCTCTTTGAATGGTAGTTAGGACTCACTAGAGCTCTTAGTCCGAGGATTCTAAATACTCATTCTAAAATGCCAACCTAGGCATTCAAGAAAGGAACCTTTGGCTTAAATATTCCTCAACACATTCCCATGATTCTGGTCCCTCTATTAAGTCTTTCTAGGCTCTGGGCCGGCTCCCCGTTTCCTCTTGGGAAAACTGTTTCCCTGTTTATTCAATGTCCCAAAAAAGGGCCAACAGTGGGCCAAAACTGCCCCCCACTTTCCCAGGTAAGGATGTTGGGGGATATTGAGGAGCACAACAATGGGAAAAAGAATGCCCTCTGAGCTCCTCTGGGAGTCCAGCTTGCCCCCTTAATCCCCAACAATTTGGTCCATCTCTGCCTCTTAGCGATGTCTTAAGGCTGTTTTTAAGGCTTCTCTCTGGACCTTGGCCCCTCACCAACATTGGCTCCTGGACTCCCAGCCCCTTCTTCAGCCTTTCTATTGATTTATTTGTCTGTTTATTTTTCCCACCAAATGTATCTCAAAGTGTCTCTTTCTGCTTCACACTCATTGTGTATACAATAACTAATAAAATAACAACGTATTTTTATCCTGCGGCCCTTTCTTTTGACAAAGGAAAATTCAAAACGGTCCACACCACATTTAAAATCTAATCCACATTCACAACATATATCACAAAAATTCCAACCCTTAAACACCAGGATCGGATTTAAAAATTTGTTACAATTAAAATACCTATTAAACAAACACGATAAAACACATACATCGAAGACAGGAGGTGGGCAAAATAAATGATGTGAGGGCAGTCATTCTGTGGCTTATGTCACTTCTATCAGGAAAGGCATGCCGGGCGAGATCCATCTTGACAGCTTTTTTTATATGCAAAGAGGAAAGAGGAGAGAATGAAAATGTGTAAAATACAATGGCAGGGAAAAGGGAACAGATGGCAAGCAGGAGGAAGCAATGCCGCTGGACATGAGGGCAGGCACGTGGGAAGGGAGGGAACGAAATGGAAACAGGGGTCAGGCAAGTGGAAGTGAGGAAGGAGAGAAGTGCAAAACTTGTGGACAGGAAAGGTACCCCCTGGGAAATTCTACAATAGGGATTTGCATCGGTGCCCATGACTTGACGCCACTTAACACAAACAATCTTTTCCTACTTGAGCTTGCTTAGCACCCATTGTTCCTTCCTTGCTCTCGTAATGCTGAGATTCCATCTTGGTCTCTCCTTACCCTCTTTAGACACTTTGTGAAAGCATCAGAGAATTTAACGTGGAGAGAGCCTACCAAATGCCAGCGTGGGGACAAGTTTTGCTCACAGGTCATTATTTGTAATGCACCAGAGCGTTCACACAGGAGAGAACCCATACAATTGCCCGCCGTTGATACATGTTTTTTGCTCGCAACACACAACTTTTTTATCACCGAATGTCACACAGGACAGGTCCATTCCAATCCAGCCGTGTGGGTAAATGTTTTGCTTATAAGTATCACCTTCTTGTAAGACATCAGAGGTCCACCACACAGGAGCGCGAACTCTTACAATGCCAGCACTGTGGGGAAATTTTTGCTAACAGGTTACCCTTGTGATAATCCGAGGGAGTCCACCCAGTGGAGGAAGAAGCCAAAAAATGTCAGCCATGCGGAAAAATATTTACTCAGAAGTCACAGCTTAAGATCCACCAGCGCATCCCACACAGGAGAGAAAGCCATACAAATGCCAGCAATGTGGGAAATGTTTGCTCAGGACGTCACACTTAACAAAACACCAGAGAGTCCACACCGGAAGAAACCACATAAAATGCCCGCAGTTGTGGAAAATTTTGTTTAGGAAGTCAAACCTTGGTGAAACATTCAGGACAGTCCCAGACAGGAGAGAAGAGAGGACACCCCTACAAATGTCAGCCCTGTTGGGGAACACTTGCTCAGAAGTCAGTTTTCTGGTTCATCAAAGAGTTCACAAATGAGAGCAACCTATAAATGCCCAGGCCGTGTGGAGAAACTTTGACTCAGTGTTCACGCTTTCTGGCTCATCAGAGAACTTCCCTGCGGAGAGAAACCATACAACGCCAACACTGCTGGAAAAATGCTTGCTTGGCTGACAAGTCATTACCTTGTAGGCATCAGAGTGTCCACACAGGCGAGAAACCATACAAATGCCAGCAGTGTGGGAAGGGAAATGTTTTGATTGGAAGGCAGTCTTTCGGCCATCACCTGAGTGTCCACAGAGGAGATAACCATATACAAATGCCAGCAGTGTGGGAATGTTTTTTTGCTTACAAGTCAGTTCTTTGTGCATCATCAGAGCGTCCACACCGGAGAGAAACCCCCTACAAATGCCAACCCTGTGGGAAATGTTTTGATGACAAGTCCAGCTTGGTCAAGCATCAGAGAGTCCAAACAGAGAGAAACCAAAACATAAATGCCGCAGTGTGGGAAATGTTTGCTTATAAGTTCTCTTGTGAGACATCACAGAGCCCACACAGGGAGATAAACCATACAATGCCAGGAGTGTGGGAAAATGTCGACGCTTACAAGTCAGGTCTTCTGGAATCATGAGAGAGTCAACAGAGAGAAACACCATTACAAATCCACACTGTGGAAAAAGTTTTTCCTCAGGACTTCACACCTTTTCATGCATCAGAGATTTCACACAGAGAAAACCCACAAATGCCAGCAGGTTGTGAGAAATGTTTTGTGGAAAGGCATCTTTCGGCAATCACCTGATTGTTACAAACAGGAGATTAAAAATACAATCGCCCGCAGTGTGCGGAAATGGTTTTGCCTTATAAGTTCACTTCTTTGTGGACACATATAAAGAGCCTTGCACCGGAAAGGAGATAAAACCATACAAATGCCAACATGTGGGAACTGTTTTTGCTTACAAGTCAGTTCTTGTTAATCATTCAGGAGAGTCCACCCCAGGAGAGCGAAACCATACAAATGCCAAACACTGTGGGAAAATGTTTTTGCTGACAATTCCCACCTTGTCATGCATTCAGAGAGTTCCACACATGGCGAGGAAACCACATATACATGGCCAGCAGTGTGGAAAATGTTTTGCTCAGAGTCACACCTTCAGAAGCCTTTGATTAGTCCACACATGGGAGAAAACCATACAATGCCACGACTGTGAAAAAAATGTTTGCTGGACACTTGCATCTTGTCACGCATCAGACAGTCCACCCAGGAGAGAACAATACAAATAACAGCATTGTGAAACATCTTTTGCTCAGAAGTCACACCCTTTGGAACCACTTCCATAGTCCACACAGATGAGAAAAAATCAATCACGCCCCGCTGCTTGTTGAGAAATGCTTTTCTCCGGCTGTCAAGCTTTTCTCGTACACCCAGAGAATCCACACAGGAGGAGAGAACCATATAACATGGCCGCAGTGTGGGCAATGTTTTGCTATGGGTGGATTTAACCCTTTTGAGGATATGAGAAAAGTTTGCATGAAGATAAATGAACATGTGAATTACTTTTTCTTGTTTGAACGTTAGTACATCTTGTTTTTTTCCAAATCATTTAAACATTATCCTGCCACTTATATGTTATTCAAATATAATTTGGAATTATTTGGGTATTGTTTCCTTGGCAATTCCAACAATGTCTATGAAAATGCATTTCAAATTACAGAGAATCCGTCTTTTGTTACTGATGGTACTCCCCAATTCAACTGATGTGACTATGACTCCATGTTGTTAGGCAGGATCAAATTAGAGGAATTACAATTAGCTCAACTATTTCCGCGAGGTGGCCCTAACAAACACCCTCTTGTGCCGGAATTGTTGGACTTGTGTCCCAATAGTGCAGCGGTTCCCAACCTTTGTTGGGGCCCTTGCCCCCCACTAGCGCTGTATGATGAATGAAAGTCCCGCCCGTGGCCCCCCTGATACGGTTGGGAGGCCTGGAGGGCATGATTTTTCGGCTGCTACCACCCCCTGCAGGTTTAGGTTTTGTGGCTGGAATAGTTCCCGCCCCTTCCCAGGCCTCTCCCAACCCAATTAGGGAGGCCTCCAGGGTGAGAAGGGGGGTGGAATTTTCTGGCCGCACAGGTCTCTGGGGTTGTGTTCCCATCTCTCCCCCTGGTTGCCCTGGCATACCGTTGGGGAGAACGCGAGGATGTGTGTGGCCTGAGCAGTGGCCGCCGAATATAGAACTGCCTAAGTGTTCCTGAGTGCTCGAAAAGGAACTTGCAGTTAAAAAAAAAGCACCGAAAGAAGGAAATTTGGTTCTTTTTAAGTTGGATCCATAATAAAGAAAGCTACAAGGAACATAAGAAGGAAACATAAACCATTATTATCTCAAGAGCAGACTCAAAATATTACTTTCGTTTTGTTTGGGAAGGAAAATCACGGAGGAAGGACAGGGAAGCCTGTCCGACATTCAAAGGACATAATAAGGCAGCCAAGCGTGCTATAAAAAAGAACTTTGAGATAAGGAACTCGCTTGTAACTGCCTTACATTGGGGTGGAATTCACCACAAATTATCAATGGACAGTAGCTTGACTGAGAGAGGAGATAAAAGGAAATAAGCCACTGTTGACTGTTTAAAAGGGGAGCCCCCCCCCCGTCGTGCTGCTTTAAAGCCAAGACGGGAAGGGGAAACTGGGCTGTGGAAAAGATGAAGTACATGCTACATAACTGTCAACAGGACAAAAATATTAGGGGGAAAACTTTGGAAGAGAGGGTAAGACAGACTGCGGGGAAAGACAACCTTCAGACAGAGTTTTGGAAAAGGACCTCTCTAGAGCAAATGCAACAAACAAGACATTTTAAGAAAAGCCCCCCTAAAAAAAATGGCTACTCCTCAAGTACACTCCCAGGAAGCAAGGAAGAAAGACAAAGGGTGAGAAAAAACAAGAACAGGAGGTGCAGATTCCGGGAACGGGACAGTAGTAATCGTAAAAGCAGACAATGATGGACTGTGAACAAAGATGAATTAAACTCACATAAATTATGAAACAGGAAAATGAAATGTGATGCAAAAGAGATGACTGATCTTCTGGAAGACAGAAACAAATGAAATGTCCCAGCAGAAGAGAAGGGAGAAGAGAAGCAAGTTTTTTTTTTTTTGGACAGGGCAATACAAAATGAAAGAGAAGAGCGGCTCTGACAAAGCAATTTCAATTCAAATTGCACCTTGAAAATGCGAAAAGTTCGATGAAAATTACGGACATACAAATGACACTAAAAACAATACAAGAGGATGTTCAAACATTACAATTCGCTAGTAAAAGAAAGCACAGTTCTACAAAGGAAGATCACCAAAGACAAAGAGACATTGAAAACCAAAACAAAATTGTCTGAAATTGACACAAAAAAACTCATATACTGCAGAGGTTATCAAGAAGAACCCAATTTTGTTATTAAGGATATACCAGAGTCTGGGAAAAAGAGATAGAAGGTGAGAATATGATTTTTGAAATCAGATACATTTGAAATGGCTACAAAAACATCTCCCCATCTCTAAATTGGAACTGAATCAGATTTGGACAGAAATACACGCATTGGACAGTGACAAAAACAAGATAAGCCCACGAGATGTATAGTAAGAGTATACGCATTCTAACAAAAAAGGAAGGAATTGATGGCACAGATGGGGAAGAATCAAAAAAATTAAAAAATTTGCGGCTGTCAGTGTAGACAGACATAATTAACGATGGACTGCTTGCCCACATGAAACTGTGGAGGGATATTATGAAAACCATGTACTATTGCGTTGATGAGGCAGGATTTTACATTAATGGAGACCATCCTATATTTTCTGACTGAAATTTCAAAAAGCCGGGCAAAGATATATAGGATTGAATCGGTGGAAAAAGACCTAAATTGTTGAAAGATCTTGAAGACGAAAGAACAACTGAGAGTCGAAAAAATCTGAAGGAAGTGCAGACGAGAAGTGGTTGAGGTCGGAAAGCTAGGAGGAGAGACCTAACTGGGTAGAGCATGTGGATGGGAAGCGGATTTCCATAGAGGAAAGGATGGAGTTTACTGCAATCAAGTTTAGTTTAAAGTCAAGTGTTTGTTTTTTTTTATGCGCACTCGGGGGTTCTGTGGGCCCCGTTTCTTTGGGCCTTGGATTTTTTTGTTACCCCCTCCACAGGGGTCGCTTTGGCGACCGGGGCTAGAGTAATGTGCTCTAGCAAGAAGGACGTAGTGACAAGGAATGGAATGGCACATTTGGGGACAATACACTTGAAAAATTTTATTGGTTGGAATAATATAAAAAAGAACATTATGATAAGTTGATTTGGAAGGAATGGTCCTGACTCCATGAGACACATACGATTCATAACAATAATCAAAAAATGTTTGGAGAGGCGGTTCAAGAAGTAGGTCATATATTCATCTGTGGTGGGCAATGTTACATATGTACACACGCTTTTGGGAAAAAGTACTATTAGGAAATAGAAAATGTTATGCCTATTACAAATAGAAGAAGAACGACTATAGTTTTGTATCATTATATAATTCAGAGAAAATGGAAAAAGAACAGAAAGAAAAAGATTTGGTAACAATATTTGCTATACAGCAGCGGCGATTAATCATAGCAAGGTGTTGGAAAACGAACATGATGTTCGGATGGTACAAAGAGGTATGGAGATTCGTATTAATGATAAATTGCCATGTACATTGGAAAGTAAGAAGAAGGATTTTATTGAAAAGAAATGACTTCCTTTGAGGCGGATTTGGTAAAAGAATTGTCGAAGAAGTGTTGAGAAAAGGACCGCAGAAGATGGGAAGATTCCCTCCAGAAGACGAGCTGAAATTTTGGTTGGAATATAAGGCGGAAATGGTCGGGGGGGGAAACTAGGGGGGCACGAGGGGTATATAGAATTATGTGTAAAAAAAAAGTAATGAATGTAAAGATTGTACTTGTATGGAAATGAAATTTTAAAAAAAAAGTGGAGAGGTTCAATGGACGGGGGATGGCGGGTCGGGGAAAGGGGAGGAGGGAAGGGATAGGGTTTTGCACAAAATAGAGCCATTGGAGAAAGAAATAAATGGTACTATGGTAGAGATAAACTGAAAAAATTTCAACTTTAAAACTCAAAGGTCTTAGAATCTGTGATTAAAAGAAGCGAAGGATTGAAGCTTTTATTTACGAAGGGATCGGCAGATGTTATCTTTTTCATGAAACTGAAAACGCACCAACGGAAAAAAGAGGGGGGAAGGACAAGGAACATGAACTGAAAACTGCAGGGCAAAGACAAAGAATTATGAGGCAGCATTTGGGGTAATAAATCACATGGGGCTAGCAATAATAAATTGGAACAACCGTAATTTGTAATATAAAGGTTAATAAAAATATGATGGAAGAATATACTTATTACCGGCGAGACTAGGTGAGGATAATTAAGTCTTTGTGAATGTATATGCACCAATGAAAAACAAGAAGAGTTTTTAGAGAGGTTTAAACGATAGTGGATGGAAAAAACCTACAAAAACAATATGTGATCATAGCGGGAGACTTTAACTGCAAATGGATAAGATTAAGACAACTCTAACCCTTCAGTAAGGATAAACATAGAAATATACAACCTTAATAAAAATAATGAACAAAAGGGAATTTAAAAGCTGTCTGGGATATTCGTAAAAGGGGATTGAAAAGAAATATACATATTTTCTGCTGTACCTAAACACATATACCCAGCATAGATACCTTTTTGTTTCAAAACCTATAATAACGTTTTCGATACGAACTATAAGTATAAACGGTAAAGTAGTGACCATTCCTTATTGAGTGCAGAATTATTATAAGAAGCTTAGAACAAATAAATAAAGACGGTGAAGGTTAAACTACCAAGTTATTGAATTCTAAATTATATAGTAGATAAAATTGACAAGGAATGGCAAGACACGAAACATGGGATATATAAATAATTAAAGCGTGCCAAAGATTTGTTATGGGATACGATGAGGCCGTAGTAGAGAGTAGAGTAAAAACAAGTCGTAAGTAGTAAAAAGAGAAAATATGTCTTAAAAGAATCACATACCTTTGAAAAGACCAGGACGAAAGAAAAAAACATTAGAAATAGAGATAGAACAATTAGAGTATAAATATCACTTCATAGCCATAAACCGATTTATGCATTGAGGACAAAAAGGGAGGAAGGATTGCAAAAGATAGAAATAGATGAAGAAAATTGATTTATTTACGAATGGAATATTTCAAAATATAGTATAAAAAATTCAACAATGTTGGCCCCGTCCACACAGAAAAAGCAATGGCAAGTATGAATACAACCTAGTGCAGGATAGCTTTGGGACGATGTGTTGACTGATGTGGTGAAAGAAAAAATAAATATTTTTGAAGCATTTTATATAAATAAAAATTATACCAAGCAGGGGACAAAAAAAAAAAAAATAAAAAAAAGAAAAAAAACCCATTAGCCATTAGATTAACATAGAAAATTTATTTGTATGTAGTTAGAAAGAAAATTGGGGACAAAAATAAAGGAAGATTAAGAATTACTGGAGAAAAACCCATTTTGAAAAGGCAGAGAGAGATACAGAGAGGAGGATAAGCCGAGCGATCATAGAGGTCCAGGAGATAATAGAGGTAATTAGAAAGTTCACAAATGGGGGAAAGGAGGTAAAAAAGGGAGGAAAAAGTTCCAGGCAGGGGGAAGGATGGTTGGGACCTGCCCCTGAATCCTTGAATATTAAAAAAGTGTTTGAAACGATATTTAATCCCAAAGTTGCCGGACATATTATAGAATGGGAACGTACTACTACAAGGAGATGAGGAAATTCCCACATATGTGTCTCAATTCCTTAGTAATATTATACCCAAAACAGATAAAGATCCAACTGACCCAGAGGGTCATATAGCCCTCTCCATTAAATACATCAGGATTGCAAAGATTAATTAACAGCAATAATAGCAATTAGAATAACAAACAAATGGATGTAGCAAATATTAAGGATCAATGTGGTTTTTGTTTGGAAAGATACGACAACTAGAGAGACAAAGTATCTAATTTAGTAGATGAGGTTTTGTTTGCGTTAAAATAACGTAATTGGGGGGGAGAATTAAGAGAGGGGGAGAATTTTAAAAGAGGAATTTTGGCAATATTAGATTTATTATTAAAGCTTTGACTGTGTGTGGAATGGCCAACATGAAAAATAATTATGAAAAATTTTATTTGGAATGGGAGGTAGAAAAAATAATGGGCTTAATTAATAAGCTCAATTTCTAGGGGGATTACTAGATCAATTATATTGTTTTAAAATCAATAAAAGTAGTAATAGTTAATGATGGAAATTACAAAGGAAAATAAAAGTAACGAAAGGTACAAGACAAGGATGCCTACTTTCCCCAATATATTGCAAGTGGTTTTATAGAAATGTTAGCAAATGTTATAAGGCACGATAAAGATATTTGTTTGGACGGGCTAGGATTCGGAAAAAACATAACATATCATTTTTATTTTGCCGATGGCAACATTATTAACTATTAAAGTCTTAGGAAAAAAGAGGAAGATTAAGGAACATTTGAACCTATTTGGAGATGATAATAGGCTTCAAAATTAAATGGGGGGAAAACAGAAAACTATTTATTTATTATACAAAAAACGAATTGGACGTTATTTATGAACACAAAACGGAGTAGGGATAAGAATTAAAGTATATTAAATATTTAGGAATTATATACAAAAAGATTTAAAGAAAGCGAAAGGGGTGAAAAATTGTTTACGGAAGACCGAAGTTGAAAAAATGTAGAATATAAGAAAATTGCATTATCATGGTTTGGAAGAATAGCGTTAGTCAAAATGAAACTTTATCAAAATTAAATTTTTTTATTCAGAAAGTACCACTAAAATATCAGGTTGATTGTAATGGAACAGTTACTAATGATATTGTAATGGGGCGGTGTTAATACAATTTTGGTACGAGTCTCAGAAGGGGGTTAGCCTCCCTTTCGGTTTATGAGCCCCACCCTTGTCGTTGGGTTGCTGGCTGTGTACCCGTTTGGCTTGTTAGAATGGGGAAGGTGCTATGACAGATAGAAATTTTCTTTGTTGTGGCCGAAGACTTAAGACCTGTCTGGCACGCGTGGGAAGGCAGGGAGAGAAGAGAGGAGGCCCCCGCCCCCATTCCCTGCCTCCCCGTGGGTGCCTCACTCGGGGGAAGGCAGGGAGAGGAGGGAGCCCCCACGTCCCTTCCTCCCGCGGCTGTCTGGCAGCCGTGGGAAGGCAGGGAGAGAAGGAGGGACCCCCGCCCCCATTCCCTGCCTCCCCGTGGGCCTGCACTCGGGGGGCGAGGGAGAGGAGGAGGCAGCCCCCACCGTCCCTTCCCCGCGGCTGTTGTGCAGCCGGGGAGGCAGGGAGGAGAAGGAGGGACCCCCGCCCCCATTCCCTGCCTCCCCGTGGGTGCCTGACTCGGGGGAAGGCAGGGACGAGGAAGGCAGCCCCCACCGTCCCTTCCTCCCGCGGCTGTCTGGCAGCCGTGGGAAGGCAGGGAGAGAGAGGGACCCCCGCCCCCATTCCCTGCCTCCCCGTGGGTGCCTGCACCCGGGGGAAGGCAGGGAGAGGAGGAGGCAGCCCCCACCGTCCCTTCCTCCCGCGGCTGTCTGGCCGCCGTGGGAAGGCAGGGAGAGAAGGAGGGACCCCCGCCCCCATTCCTGCCTCCCCGTGGGTGCCTGCACCCAGGGGAAGGCAGGGAGAGGAGGAGCAGCCCCCACCGTCTCTTCCTCCCCGCGGCTGTCTCTGGCACCGTGGGAAGGCAGGGAGAGAAGGAGGACCCCCGCCCCCATTCCCTGCCTCCCGTGGGTGCCTGCACCAGGGGGAAGGCAGGGAGAGGAGGTGGCAGCCCCCACCGTCCCTTCCTCCCCGCGGCTGTCTGGCAGCCGTGGGAAGGCAGGGAGAGAGGAGGGACCCCGCCCCCATTCCCTGCCTCCCCGTGGGTGCCTGCACCCAGGGGAGCAGGGAGAGGGGAGGCGCCCCCACCGTCCCTTCCTCCCCGCAGCTGTCTGGCAGCCGTGGGAATGCAGGGAGAGAAGGAGGGACCCCGCCCCATTCCCTGCCTCCCCGTGGGTGCATGAACCCGGGGGAAGGCAGGGAGAGGAGGAGGCAGCCCCCACCGTCCGTTCCTCCCGCAGTTGTCTGGCAGCCGTGGGAAGGCAGGAGCGAGAAGGAGGGACCCCCGCCCCCATTCCCTGCCTTCCTGTGGGTGCCTGCACCCGGGGGAAGGCAGGAGAGGAGGAGGCAGCCCCCACCGTCCCTTCCTCCCGCAGCTGTCTGGCAGCCGTGGGAGGCAGGGCGAGAAGGAGGGACCCCGCCCCCATTCCCTTCCTCCCCGTGGGTGCCTTCACCCGGGGGAAGGCAGGGAGAGGATGAGGCAGCCCCCACCTCCTTCCTCCCCGCGGTGTTTGGCAGCCGTGGGAAGGCAGGGAGAGAAAGGGGGACCCCCCGCCCCCTTCCCTGCCTCCCCGTGGGTTGCCTGCACCGGGGGAAGGCAGGGAGAGGCGGAGGCAGCCCCACCGTCCCTTCCTCCCCGCAGCTGTCTGGCCACCGTGGGAAGGCAGGGAGAGGAAGAGGGACCCCCGCCCCCATTCCCCTGCCTCCCCGTGGTGCCTGCACCCGGGGAAGCAGGGAGAGAGGGAGGAGGCAGCCCCCACCGTCCCTTCCTCCCCCGCAGCTGTCTGGCAGCCGTGGGAAGGCAGGGAGGAAGGAGGGACCCCCCGCCCCCATTCCCTGCCTCCCCGTGGGTGCCTGCACCTGGGGAAGGAGGGAGAGGAGGAGGCAGCCCCCACCGTCCTTCTCCCCCTGGCTGTCTGGCAGCCGTGGGAAGGCAGGGAGAGAAGGAGGGACCCCCGCCCCCTTCCTGCCTCCCCGTGGGTGCCTGCACCCGGGGAAGCAGGGAGGGAGGAGGCAGCCCCACACGTCCCTTCCTCCCCTCGGCTGTCTGGCAGCCGTTGGAAGGCAGGTAGAGGAAGAGGACCCCCCGCCCCCATTCCCTCCCTGGGTGCCTGCACCAGGGGGAGGCAGGGGAGGAGGAGGCAAGCCCCCACCGTCCCTTCCTCCCCGCAGCTGTCTGGCAGCCGGGGAGGCAGGGAGAGAAGGAGGGACCCCGCCCCCATTCCCTGCCTCCCCGTGGGTGCCTGCACCCGGGGGAAGGCCGGGAGAGGAGGAGGCAGCCCCCACCGTCCCTTCCTCCCCGAGCGTTCTGGCAGCCGTGGGAAGGCAGGGAGAGAAAGAGGGACCCCCGCCCCCATTCCCTGCCTCCCTGTGGGTGCCTGCACCCGGGGGAAGCAGGGAGAGGAGGGCAGCCCCCACCGTCCCTTCCTCCCCGGGCTGTCTGGCAGCCGTGGGAAGGCAGGGAGGAGAAGGAGGGACCCCGCCCCCATTCCCTGCCTCCTGTGGGTGCCTGCACCGGGGGAAGGCAGGAGAGGAGGAGGCAGCCCCCCCCTCCCTTCCTCCCCGGGCTGTCTGGCAGCCGTGGAGGCAGGGAGAGAAGGAGGGACCCCCGCCCCCATTCCCTGCCTCCCCTGGGTGGCTGCACCCGGGGGAAGGCAGGGAGAGGAGGAGGCAGCCCCCACCATCCCTTCCTCCCGCGGGTTGGCCCGCCGTGGGAAGGCAGGGAGAGAAGGAGGGACCCCCGCCCCATTCCCTGCCTCCGCGTGGGTGCCTGCACCCGGGGAAGGCAGGGAGAGGAGGAGGCAGCCCCCACCGTCCCTTCCTCCCCATGGTGTTGGCAGCCGTGGGAAGGCAGGGAGAGAAGGAAGCGAGCGCCCCCCCCATTCCCTGCTCCCCGTGGGTGCCTGCACCGGGGGAAGGCAGGGAGAGGAGGAGGCAGCCCTCACCGTCCCTTCCTCCCCATGGCTGTCTGGCAGCCGTGGGAGGCAGGGAGAGAAGGAGCGACCCCCGCCCCCATTCCCTGCCTCCTCGTGGGTGCATGACCTGGGGGGAGGCAGGGAGAGGAGGAGGCAGCCCACCGTCCCTTCCTCCATGGCTGTCTGACAGCTGGGAAGGCAGGGAGAGAAGGAGGGACCCCGCCCCCATTCCCTGCCTCCGCGTGGGTGCCTGCACCGGGGGAAGGCAGGGAGAGGCGAGCAGCCCCCACCGTCCCTTCCTCCCATGGTGTTTGGCAGCCGTGGGAAGGCAGGGAGAGAAGGAGCGACCCCCGCCCCCATTCCCTGCCTCCTCGTGGGTGCCTGCCCCTGGGGGAAGAGGAGAGGGAGAAGGCAGCCCCGCCTCCATCCCTTCCTCTGCGTGTGTGCCATGCTAGCGCAGGCACTCGCAGGGAGAAGGGAAAGGAGGGAGCCCCGCCCCCTTCGCCTTCTCCCCGCGTGATGCATGCTCCAGCGCCGGCACCTGCGGGGAGAAGGGGAGGGGGGATGCGGGGGGAATTCCCAACCTGACGACCCTCAGGTTGGGAACCCCTGCAATAGTGTATACCAGAGGTCGCCAACACCCCCCAAGAGAAAGAGACTCTGATACCAACTAGGTACAATTAAACTAATAACATTTATTAAAGCACAGGGAAAACCACACAGCAAAAGGGGAACAAACACACACACACACACACATTCAGTGCTATAACAGGGGAGGGGTGAGTTTAGGGATATGAGTTCGAGACAGAGGCACCGCTAGGGAATACTACCTTAGAAGTCTACTTGGGGAAGTCGGATGCAGCTTAGATGGACAGTGGGTTGCAGCTGCGGAAGCGAGGAGAAGAAGGCCGCGGGAGCGAGGAGCAGGGTTCAAACTGGTATGGACCAACTTGCAACCTAGTGACAGTGTAAGATCAGCTCTAGCAAGCAGCTTTAGCTCAGAGTTCAGCTCCGCTCCAAGCTCAAAACTCGCTCAAAGGGGGTCTGAAAACCCATGGTTTATATAGGGTGAAACGTATCCCGAGGCTATGAGGACTGGCTAGACAAAGGTGTTGATCGCCTGGGCTTTGTTAATCCAAGGGCAAGCAATGTGTTGCACAATGCATTAGGTCTGGACACAATTCGGAGGGGCATCCAACTTGATTGCTGAGCCGTTAAGCTGATCACTGACTCATTAAGCGGGAAGCCAAGTCTATTGTCTTCCTTTGGCAAGCAGAAGCAATTCTGGTTTGGCGACTCCCAAACTTCCTATGGAAGATTTTTCATTCCATCTCTTACTAGGGCTCTGCCTGTGTCAGGTGAGCTGCCTACGTGGTCTCTCCGCCTTTAGATTAATGGCGGGTCCTCCATGGGGTCAGTCAGGGGTCATAACACAGACCGCATGTACCCAAAATTTTATTAAATCCAAACTTGGTAACAGTCCTCCTTCCCCCCTCCCCCCGCCCCGCCCCTGTGAAAGTGTCAAGACCTATGCAGATGCGTGGGGCAGGGCGACTTTCGAATTAAATGCCTTTGTCTAAAATCTTGGGGTGAGAATTTGAATGGGAGCATGGCTTGCCATGGCAGTGTCTCCTAGCAGTGCTGAGTGATGGGAGGGAGAGAGACTGGTCTGGAACCCATTCACAGAGGGGCAACAATATAACAATGACAATAACAACAATTCCATGGGGAAAGCAATCAATAAAGCAATGGAGCTCAATACCTATAGAGCAAGCAAAAGGCAATGCAACGGTCAGTGAGTAATGACTTTTTGGGTCCATAGAGTCTATATTTGGATAACTGAGTGTCTCTTGGGGTTGCCTGCCAATGTGGGCACATTGATTTTGAGACTGAATATTTGCAGGCTGGAAATATTCACATATGGTGAATATGTGGGCAAAAGTAACTAAGTCCATACGAATGCAGTGTGTCTTTTGGGCAATCAGAGTCCAGTAGCAAGTAGTTCCATAGTTAGGAACTTGAAATGCAGGCAATTTGATGCATGCAGAGTCCACAACAAGCGGTTCTGTCAATAGGAGCCTGAGATGCATACAAAGAGTCCTTTTCCAAAAGCAGCAAGGCTGTAGTGCATGAAATGGAGGACACAGATTGTGTTGCAAAAGGGGGCCTCTGTACTGGAGGACATCTTTGGAGGACGTGAGCACAGGAAGTCTGGTCCTTAGCGAGGACATCTGGAGTTGGGCCGCTTGGCGCTGGTAGCGACCTCAGGGTTGTGGTCATCTGGGCTGGAACGAGTCAAGGACACCGGCTGTGTCCTTTGCAGCGGGACATGGAGGACATTGGGGCTTCTGCTTAGACACACCGAAGAGCGGGAAGCATGAAGCCATCTCGAGGGCACAGACTCACATTGGAGGCCTACCTTCCTCACAGAGTTTAAACGGGTGAAAACAAAGAGTCTAGAAGGGGGGGGGGGGGGGGGAAGGTAACTATCTTTCTCCCTCCCCCCCCCCCCTCCAGGAGAGACTCAGAAGTAAAAAGATACAGAAAGGGTTTGGAGAGCAATTGCCTTTGCTTTAGAGGATAGAAAAGCCATCACCAAAATACATGCAAGAGACATACACATCTATATCTACCACCATAAAGATACATGCAAACAAAGATATATCAGGGCTTAAGGCCCATAACTCAAAACTAGCAGCAACAAATTTCTTCTTGGCTGAGAGAGTGTGACTGACACACTGTCTCCAAGCCTGGTGTGGGCAGGGCTGGAGTAGCCGGTTGCATGATGAGCGCCTTTTCCTAGCTCCTCCTTCCTTGGTAAACGGTAGGCGGCAACAAATTTACAGGCACGTTGCAAGAAAACAAACTTTTTAATAGCAACTCTTCAACTCCCAACATACCAACACCCTGGCTGTTTCTCAGCCCTTTGAGATAACTATAAGTCCCAGTAGTGCCCAAGCAAAGTCTTTCCCTCTCAGCCGTCTTCCTCTGCCGCTCGGCTCTGCGACGAGGGTCTTCCTCCTGAATGCTTCTCCAGGGGCTCTAGTTCGGCCTTCTCTTTATCCCGGGGTTCTGGGCCGGTTTGCCACTGGTCTCCCTTGGGGTCCCACCAAGCGCCCTCCAGAGGGTCCTCCTTTCCTAAAGCCCAACTCTCCGCGTCGGGAAAGGGAAAATCTCCTTCCACACGGGGGTCTCGCAGAAAAACCTCCTCGTGAGGCCCTTTCTGCCTACCACCCGACCTGGCCTGTAATATTGCTGGCACCCCGTCCCTTATTGGCTTTCACTTTACCTCCTCTCTCCCTTCTCTGACCGCAACTCCCCGTCCTCCTCTTCCGCCACGTGTTCCTCCTCCCGGTCGCCTCTCTCTTCCTCTTATTCCCCTCGGACTGACTCCTCCTTCTCCTGGCTCTGCCTCCTGCCCCACCTGACCCTCATTAGCCCCTTCAGCCCTCTCTCTTAAGGGTACCCCCTCACTACATCTGGCAACTTTGGGCGTCTTTAAATTACATTAGAGAGCAGGGAGGCACTGATGCCTCAGTCTCCGTTCAGGGTCTAGTACCCTTGATCTAACTTTATGTGGAAAATTTTGCATCCGGTCTGTGGGAGTCTCTCTCTTTTCCCTGGGTCTGGGGAAAGAGGTTTCAAAAATTGGGGACCTCAAAAGGCTGGGGATAGGCTGAGGTCAATCATGTGGGCTTGTAGGGGCTTTTCTATAGGCTGGTTGGACTGTGGGCAATTGGGATCTGAGTGAGACCGGCAGGACCATCTTTACAGTGGATTTGGGGTTGCCAAAAATTCCAGACAACAGCTAATGGCGGCCAAACTAGGGCATTTTGGAATCTGGGACCAGGCAGACTAGTGGGTGTATTTTCTCAAGAGGTGAACTGGGTTTAAAAAGAGGAATGGCTACCTGTGAAATGGCTGACGGTGACCAAAAGGGTGGCTGTGAGAGATGGGGATGGGGAGGGTGGCGTGTTTCTCATTGCCCTTCAGCAGGGCTCCCTGAAAATAGGCCATTCTAGCCATCTGTAAGAAAGACTATCCTTGGTGGTGGGACACCATTGGAAGCAGTTTCCGCGGCGCCCCAAAAACCCGGACCCGGGGAGTGGTTCCAATTGGCAGGCAAGTATCCAAACTGGCGCTGCTCCACTCCCAAGGATGCAAACCAGGGCGGGGGATGGATCCCTTGCCCACCTCTCGGTAAAAGAAAAGAAACATCTTATTACTAGGCCAGCTGTCCAGCTGTGAGTGTGTTTTAGGAGGGGGCGAATTTGGCAGAACCTCCCCCCCGCAAAGGCTTTTAAAACAAAAGGGACTTTTTCTCTGAGTTTGCTTTCCCATTGGACAGGTCTAGCTGCCATCGCAGCACCTGTAGCTCTGCTATCTGCCGGCATACCCAGCATACCAAACTGATTGAGCCTATGATAGTGAGTGTCTGAACTCCTAAAATGATGACCAAGGGATTGTGAATGAAATTTAAAATGGCTTGTCCCGTGACCAATTCCATTTTCCGAATCATGTCAATCTGTTGGACGGCTTGGCTCAAGTTAGTGAGCAGGCACAGCCGTTTAGAAGCTGGTAATTCTTCTTCAAGGTGGAATCCTTGTAACAGTGTCACATCTACTTTATAAACAATTTCCAAAGTATATTCCTTAACAGTCTCATGCAAATAAAAATCTTGACCAAAACAATCTCGTATGTGTGCTCTACAAAAGCAGGGGTTTCCTTGGGACCTATCTATGTCTATGAAACATTCAAATGGCATCAGGAGGATGTGGTTGCATGGAGTGTGTAGGCAAAAACAATCGTGTCATCTGGATCAATTTGGAAGTTTTAACCGGAAATATAACATGTTCATGTATCTGATCTATGTGGATGCCTGTAAAACCACTGTAACAATGCATCCACTGGTGGGTTTTGACACACCTGGAGAGATCATATAGATGGGCACCATTAGTCCAATGTAGGATTTTGTCTGGCAGCAGAGTTACATTATGTTCAGCTAGAGACAGGCCTAGGTGAGAAGCTGGGTGAATGATTTGGGGGTCCCAGATCTTTTCATGGTAGACACCGACCTTAAGGATCATGTCTTCCCATATGGCCCCAGTTATTTTCATTAAGTCGGCTGGGTCTCTTATGGAGTCTGGATATCAATTTTGCAACAAACCCATGATTTCTGGGTGGATTAGCTTCATGAAGGAGGCTTGAATTAGCTGTGAGACAAAAGCCATGAGGTTATTCTGTATCTGGGTCCATTGGATGGCAATAGACAAATTGTATACGCTGCTTTGGAGAAAGTTTCCAATATCAATGATGATTTCCTTTTCTATGCCCACCCACTGAGGCATAATGTGACCAATGATATCTATGCCTTGAGCCATGTTAGTTAAACCGGAGGCTATAGATATCCCTACATCCTTTGTGCGGGAGCCAATTAATCCAAGTTTGTTGGCCAGGACCTCGGAGTCAATGGCGTTTAAGATTCCATTAAGGCTCCAACTCCTAGTCCTCCTAAAACTGTGTCTAGTGTATCTCGTTGTGTCCTGAAAAGTGGGTGGGTTACTTTCTGCCATTTATGTTCTAATTGTAACCACTGTGTCCATGCGGCTAGAACATATGGCTTGCATGTGGGAATAGTGCGGGCTACGTCCACCGCAGTCAAATTAAGAACTAGGGTGGTGATAACAGGCTGGAATACAGGGAAATGTCCTTCCAAACTACCAGATTTCCTACATACATAGAAGGCTGTTGAATCATGTCTACCATATAGATGGGGATGTCAGGGCATTTCATGTTGCTGCAATCTATGCTACAATATGTGGAGGGTGCAGGGGATGTCTTGGCATATGAAAAGTCTCGTTTTCAAAGTCCATGTAGGACGGCAGTGGGGAATCTAGGGTGAGGGTGGTGTAGAAAGAGGAGGGGGTTCTGCTCAGCGGGGGATCAAAGCAGTGTTTGTTTGTTCCAAAATCCTGTGGAGAGGGGAAGGCTGCCGGCGTCTGCCTCTACTCAAGTATGTCCATGGGGTCCAAACATTATGACCTGGGAAACTATAGAATTATGCTCTGTGATGTACACGCGTGTCTTGATTCTAATGGGAAACTTCGATTAAACCAGTTCAGTGCCTCACCCATGGCTTCTAGAACTTCCATCATTTCTGGGTAAGGGGTGGCCCAATGGCAAAGAGCCTCAACATTAAATTGCCAGTCAGTGGCGAACTGTGCTGTATCTATATCTGTAGCAATCTGTGGAGTCATCCATATCGCTGTCCAAAGGTCCAAACGCCCTGTGCCATCTCCTGTCCCTGTAGGGAAACAGAGAGGCAAACTTACTGCTGCTATTTCTACTCTGGGAACAGACTCACGAAAGTCTCTGATAGATTTACAAATGGAGGAATGGGTTCAGGAAGAACCAGCTTTACCAGGTGAGGTCCTTCCTTCCATTCTTTCAGCTGCGATGAGTGAAAATACTTTAACCAGGTGCCCTGGAGGCTTGGAATGTGAACCTGATATACAGCAGGAGAAATTCTCTCCTAGCCACTTTGCGGCCAAGTTGTGCTTGTGTCTAAAGAAGTTCCAGTACGTGACTAGCTGTCCAGGATCCCACTGTTGGGGGTCTCTGACCTATCCTAACTTTCTGTCCATTGCTTGCATGTTCTGACCTAG
>NC_056523.1:2242307-2247727 GCF_019175285.1 Sceloporus undulatus
ACAGAGTCCACACAGGAGATAAACCATACAAATGCCAGCAGTGTGGGAAATGTTTCGCTAGTAAGTCACTTGTTGTGAGACATCACAGAGTCCACACAGGAGATAAACCATACAAATGCCAGCAGTGTGGGGAATGCTTTGCTTACAAGCCAGTTCTTGTGAATCATCAGAGAGTCCACACAGGAGATAAACCATACAAATGCCAGCAGTGTGGGGAATGCTTTGCTTACAAGTCAGTTCTTGTGAATCATCAGAGGGTCCATATAGGAGAAAAGCTATACAAGTGCCAATACTGTGGAAAATGTTTTACTGACAATTCCTGCCTTGTCAAGCATCAGAGAGTCCACACATTAGAGAAACCACATAAATGCCAGCAGTGTGGAAAATGTTTTACTTATAAGTCACTTCTAGTGAGACATCACAGAGTCCACACAGGAGATAAACCATACAAATGCCAGCAGTGTGGGAAATGTTTTGCTTACAAGTCAGTCCTTGTGAATCATCAGAGGGTCCATATAGGAGAAAAGCTATACAAGTGCCAATACTGTGGAAAATGTTTTGCTGACAAGTCCTACCTTGTCAAGCATCAGAGAGTCCACACAGAAGAGAAACCACATAAATGCCAGCAGTGTAGAAAATGTTTTGCTTATAAGTCACTGCTTGTGAGACATAACAGAGTCCACACAGGAGAGAAACCATACAAATGCCAGCAGTGTGGGGAATGTTTTGCTTACAAGCCAGTTCTTGTGAATCATCAGAGAGTTCACACAGGAGAGAAACCATACAAATGCCAACACTGTGGAAAATGTTTTGCTGACGATTCCCATCTTGTCAAGCATCAGAGAGTCCACACAGTAGAGAAACCACATAAGTGCCAGCACTGTGGAAAATGTTTCGCTCAGAAGTCATACCTTTGGAAGCACTCAATACTCCACACAGGAGAGAAACCGTATCAATGCCAGCTGTGTGGAAAACGTTTTTCTTACAAGTCAGGCCTTGTGAGGCATCAGAGAATCCACACAGCATAGAAACTATAAAAGTGCCAGAAGTGTGAGAAATGTTTTACTCTGGATTTAACCCCTTTGAAGCATCAGAAAGTTCACACTGATAAAATGAACATGTGAAATACTTTTTGTTTGGAAAGTCACTACATCTGTTTTTCCCCAAATCGTTTAAAAATATCCTGCACTTATATGTTCATTCAATAAACCTTGGAATTATTTGGAGTATTGTTTCCTTGGCAATTCACACAATGTCTTTGAAACATGGCATCAGTTAGAAAAATCAGTATTTTTATTAATGAGGTACTTCCCAACTCAACTGATTGTGACTATGGCAGCATGTGCACTGCAGTTTGACACCACTTTCATTCCCAAGGCTGAGTGATATAGAGTTCTGGGATTGTAGTTTTGTAGTTTACTTTCCCCGAGTAGCTACGGGAACTGGCCGAGAGTTTTGCCCTCCTCCTCTGCCGCAAGCAGGAGGAAGAACAATAACCACAGCAAAAGCAACAACAGCTCTTCCTCCATGGCAGCATGTCTGGGGGAATCACAAGGAGAGAAGCAAAGGGAAATAAAAGTAGGGGGTCAAGCTTGTGTGTATGAGAGAGAGAGGGAGAGAAAGAGTGTGGGGTTTCCAGGCTCTTGCCATGCAAGAATTCATAAAGCATGCCGAAGAGATGACCATCTAGCCTCTGCTTAAAGACCTCCAAGGAAGGAGACTCCACTACACTCCGAGGGAGTTTGTTCCACTGTCGAACAGCCCTTACTTTCAGGAAGTTCTTCCTAATGTTGAGGTGGAATCTCTTTTCCTGGAGCTTGCATCCATTGTTCCACGTTCTAGTCTCTATAGTAGTAGAAAACAAGCATGCTCCCTCCTCAATATGACATCCTTTTAAGTATTCAAACAGGGCTATCATATCACTTCTTAACCTTCTCCAGGCTAAACATCTCCAGCTCCCTAAAGTATTCCTCATAGGGCATGGTTCCCTGACCTGTCACCATTTTAGTTGGCCTCCTTTGGACACCCTCCAGTTTCTCAATGTCCTTTTTAAACTGTGGTGCCCAGAACCGAACCCATTATTCCAGGTGAGGCCTGACCAGAGCAGAATAGAGTGGCACTATTACTTCTCTTAATCTAGACACTATACTTTTATTGATGCAGCCTAAAATCGCATTGGCCTTGTTAGCTGCTGCACTGCACTGTTGACTCATGTTCAGCTTGTGGTCTACTGGGCCTCCATAAGTCGGAAAGAACAAGAAGAAAGAGAGTCAGTGGTTTAAGTTTGTGCCTCTAGAGACCAGGACTTGAATACCAGCTCAGCCATGAAACCCACTGGGAGAATTTGGTCAAGTCATATTCTCTCAGCCTCAGAGGAAGGCAATGGCAAACGTAGAGTCGCCGTAAGTCAGGAAAAACTCAAAAGAACACAAAAACTGGCAGGCCACTCTCTCTCAGCCTCAGAGGGTGGCCATGGCAAAAGAAAAAAAACCCTGAGAAACCTTGTCAAAACCGTGCGAGAGGGTCACAATAAGTCAGAAACAACCTGCTCAAAATGGAGGACCTTTTGTACTCCTTCCAGGACAGAAAAAAGTGGAAAGCCCCATAACACCGCACCTCTCCACACAGAGTGTGTGTCTCTGAAGACCAGGGTTCGAATCCCAGCTCGGCCATGGAAACCCAGTAGGTGACCTGGGCAAGTCACACTTTCAGCCTCAGATGACGGCAGTGGCAAAAATCTCCTCTGAACAAATCTTGAAAACTTGGAGGCACAACAACAATATGTGATATAGATATAAATAAGTCTGATGAATTGAATTTATATTTCTGTTTTTAGCTTTTATGTTGTCATGTCCTCCATTTTTCTTGAACTTCTTGAACGTCCCTCATTTTGAGCATGGCTAAGAAGCATGGATTTATATCTATACAATTGTTTTGTTGCATATATTTTGTAATGTCCTCCATTTTGAGCATGGCTAAGAAGCATGAATTAACATTTATAGGAGTGTTTTTAGCTTTTATTTGGTCATGTCCTCCATTTTCCTTGAATATCCTCAATTTTTAGCATGACTAAGAAGCATAAATTTATAAGAGTGTTTTTTTGATCACGCCCCACATTATCCTTGAATGTCCTCCACAGAACACCCTGCTCATACTGATTATTAGATTATTTTTAAAATTGTATATTTTACATTTTGTATGCTTTAAAATATTTTACTTTTTAAGTAGATTATTTTAATTTTTTTTAAAGTGTTGTTTTAATGTGTTTATGTGCATGTGTGTGTGGTGTGTATTCTGTAAGCAACTTGACAGAAAGGTGGGATAAAATAAATAAAATATTTCAGACTAACATGGCTGGTTCTCTGGATTCATAACCATTGCAGAAATGTAGTTCCTGTTGGGCTATTAAACCCCACTGTGGGTGAACCTTGGGCGAGCAGGACTCACTCTCTCAGCCTCAGAGGAAGACTAAAGGAAAACTGGAAAGCACACAACACACACACACACATCTCCACATGGACAGGGCACACTCCCTCTGCCTCAGAGGAAGATAAATGGCAAACCAGAAGGCACACAACACAGAGACATCTACACGTGGTCAGGACACACTCTCTCAGCCTCAGAGGAAGATAAATGGCAAACCAGAAAGTGCACAACACACATACATCTAGACTTGGGCAGGACCCACTCTCTCAGCCTCAGAGAAAAACAAAAAGCGAACTGGAAGGCACACAGCACACAAACATCTACATGTGGGCAGGACACACTCTTTCAGCCTCAGAGGAAGATAAAATGCAAAATGGAAGGCACACAACACACATTCATATCCAAAAGATAGTCATCACTGGGCTGTGAAATCCACTGTGGGGGAACCTTTGGCTGGACACACTCTCTCAGCCTCAGAAGATGGCAATGGCAAACGCCATCTACATAATATGCCAAGAAAACCCCCCAAGGACAGAGTCTCCATAAACGACTGGAAAGCACACGCACACTCTCTCAGCCACAGAGAACGATAATGCAGCTGGAATTAAACTGAAAGGATTTAGTTAAAAATATGAAGGAAAATAACGTAACACCATTGGAGAGGATCATCGAAAAGATGCTAAATGAAGGCAAAAGTATTAGTGGATTTATATAGAGAGTAATATTAGAGCATCAGTTTAAAATCGTAGACATTTTGAAAGGAGTTTGGGACAGAGATCTAAATTTAACAAGCAAAGAAATACAATTATGGATAAAAGAGGTTAAGAGAAACAAGTACACTAGAATAAAAGAGCAACAGATGAAATTAATAGGGCGATGGAACAGGACCCCTTCTCAATTAGCACTTAAATAAAAAATCTATCAGCTAAATGTTGGCATTTACATGCGTATGTGGTGGGATTGTCCATTTGTTGAGAAGTTTTGGGGTGAAGCGATAAGAGAGATAAAATTATAGGCAAGGATGTTCATTTGAGCAAAGAGAATTGTATAACATTAAATTTCAAGAATAAGGAACTGAAGAATAATGAAGAGAAAGCACTAAAGTATCTATTAAAAGCAACATAGGCTGTGATAGCATTAAGATGGAAAGAAAGTAAAAACTGGAACTTCACCAAGATAGATAAGTATTTGGCAGATATATTATTAGAGATAGAAGATTAAAATATACTGGAGAAAGGAAAGTAGAAGCTTAGAATTTGGGCTGGGAAATCCTGCTTGAGAAGGTTAAAGGGAATATGGAGTACAATGAAGTCAATAATGTAATTAAGTCCCACATATTGAATGTTAGGTATTAATTGTAAACAGTGTATTGATTCTAAACTCTATCAATCATAGAATCATAGAATTGGAAGAGACCACAAGGGCCATCCAGTTGAACCCCCTGCCATGCAGGAAATCTAAATCAAAGCATCCCCAACAGATGGCCATCCAGCCTCTGTTTGAAGGCCTCTAAGTAAGGAGACTCCACTACACTCCGAGGGAGTGTGTTTCACTGTCAGACAGCCCTTACTGTCAGGAAGTTCCTCCTAATGTTGAGGTGGAATCACTTTTCCTGGAGCTTGCGTCCATTGCTCTGGGTCCTAGTCTCTGAAGCAGAAGAAAACAAGCTGGCTCCCTCCTCAATATGACATCCCTTCAAATATTTAAACAGAGCTATCATATCATCTCTTAACCTTGTCTTCTCCAGGCTAAACATCCACAGCTCCCTAAGTCGTTCCTCATAGGGCATGGTTTCCAGGCCTTTCACCATTTTAGTTGCCCTCCTCTGGACACGCTCCAGTTTCTCAATGTCCTTTTTGAATTGTGGCACCCAGAACTGGACACAATATTCTAGGTGGGGCCTGACCAGAGCAGAATACAGTGGCACTATTACTTCTCTTGATCTAGACACTATACTTCTATTGATGCAGCCTAAAATCGCATTGGCCTTGTTA
>NC_056523.1:2250727-2265014 GCF_019175285.1 Sceloporus undulatus
AAGGATCAAAAAGCAGCTTTCAGAAAAGGAGATTGCATGAGGGTATCCAAAAGTAGGGGCCAGTTTGAAAAAAGTTATGAAGGGATGTACTCCCAGGAAATGTTCATAGTTGACGAGGTTCACAGAAGAGGAAAGAGACCCGTTTACCAGCTAAAAGATTATGATGGTTTTTGTGGCCCTATACGTCGATGAGGTTCAAGTACCATCGAAGCCCCTCCAACCCAATTATCTTCTGGGTCAGTGTGTGAGGGAGTTCATGCAGCTGGTACAAGTGACGGGGAAAGAAATGAAAGACCAGTCCCTTCTAATTAATCGTAATGAGTTTTCGAAAGGTTATACCTTGTACGGCTTTGACCTGTCTCTGGGACAGAGTTGCGCTGACCACTATTCTCTCATAAAAACGGGAAACCTTAGAGCCGAGATCCGGTTTGCTCATCCCCTGCCAAATACTATTAATATGATCCTGTATAGAGTGTTCGACAATGTGATTGAAATCAACCACACCAGAAACATCCTCTTTGTGAAGATGAACACGAGTCAGATATTGCGGTTATTATATCGGAACAAGTCTTTTCTAGACGTATACCACAGCCATTTGCTTCCAAAGAGATACCTCGCCAAAAGACCCGCAGGATTAGTGGTGAACACCCACCCTCACCATTTACCAGGAGAACACTGGATCGCTATCTACCTGCCGCCAGAGGGACCGGGGGAGTTTTTTTATTCCTACGGCATGGCCCCCGATGATCCCCGCCTTCCTAAGACCATCGCGAAGATTTTAGAACACCAGACTGAAGAGACGGTGTTCCAGCAGAATCAGCTGCAGCACCCCCGGGCTGTGACCTGCGGGCACCATTGTGTAACAGAAATTTCAGGAAACTGAAAAATCTAGGATTGACAGAAGAAAAGAATTGGCAAGAGGACCTAGTAATTGAAAATCCATAAGTTTATTTCCAATTGTCAACAAAGGAAAACAATGAACTCAGTGGAATTCAAGTTCCAAAAAGCTGAGGCCCCGAACAAGACAAAATGGCTCTTTTTATATTATTCAAGACAAAGGAGCTTCTTCAATACACCTGATTGGCTAATTACAATTTAAACATACAGAATTCTTACAATCAGAACAGAAATACATGCATACATTAAAACTGCATCATCACTCCTTACCCCCTCCTTTAGCCTTCCTTCTAACCTTGCTTCTGAATGTCCTTATCTCAGTAGTTTATGTTATGTCTTTTTTACTGGTGCCAGCTTCCATCCAGGTCAAGACGCACTCATTATTCCTTTGCTCTAGTTTTTCCTAAACTCCAAGCCTTTATTTCAAAAACTATCTCTCTGGCTGACAAAGGTGACTCCATCTTTCTATAGCTTTTTATTTCAACAAGGAATTTCCACCACATGTTCTTTTTACAAAGCAGAGCCAGGGGATTATCTTTCGACCGGATTTTAAAACTATATTCCGACAATGTTTTGAAAAATGACCGGATGGTCATAAGGTTTGTCCGAAACAGAAAATCTCAACTGTGCCGGAAGTCTTACTATTTATTTCAACATGTTCAGACATGCTGCCCACTCAGTAAAAACCAATTGTAAACCTAATACAATAAAAGAAAGAGACCGATTTACGATTCAAGTTTGTTGCGTTTATTTACATAGGTTAGAAAGTTAGCCATTCGGGTTTCTTATTGAGGTCTCTCGGAGGGGTTTCGGGGATGGGTTTTAGCTTTAACCAGGGAGGTCTCTTGAATGGTCTTTTGGGTTGGGAATGAGGAGTCTTTGGCGGTAAGGAGGGGATTTTCAGGGTCTCCACCGTCTGTATAATGCCCATATTTCCTATGAGAGAAGTGGGCATATTTACCTCCACCATAGCTTTCAGAAAAATATCCCAGCCTTGGGGTTTTCTCTTATCGGAGATGGCGTTAGAATGGGTGATGCCTCTGATCAAGTCGAGGATGTTAGAGCCCGGCAGGGCTTTCCCTCTATACAGAAAGGATCCTCGATCATCCCACGAAGAGACATCTTTATGTTGCCTTAATTTGTTTAGTAGAAGCTCGGAATTTTTCCTGTAGCGAGCGTGGACCCCTTCCAAAATCTCTCAAATGGAAGCATCCTTTTCAGGCGGTGGCGGTGGTGGTAGAAGGTCGGGGAGAATAGGAGTTTTCTCCATTTCATTCATCCTGTTTAGGGTTAGAAAGCGCCGCAGAATCCCGGTGTAGAGCTTAGCCTTTTCATATTCAGACAATTCTGTCCTTATGAGAATTCCTGTCATGTCCGCGTCCAGGCGCCTCACCGTAGCGTTTCTGATATTTTCCGGTTCTCCTCGCAGGTCTTCCAAATGTGTACCAGGAACCAGATACATTTTCTCGGCATATTCCATCTTTACTTTGTGAGGAGGCTGGTCAGGAGAGGGATAGCAAAACCGAGCAAGGGGCCGATGAATCCTCCGCTCTGTTCAATGAGGTGCTGCTTCTTTTTTAACGACAGCTTTTTATTGCTCAGCTGCCTGATGAAAGTCTTCTTCTTTTTTTGGGCCTTAAACTGCTCAGGTTTTAAGGGGACGTTACCTCTCAGAGTATTAAGGGCTATCTCAGCAATAGCCGCTATAAGACTCTCAGAGGCCCCGCATAAAATAGCTCTTCTTTGCTTGGGCCTTGCTTTAATAAGGATTTTCAAGAGGGCCAAGTTTTTCTTTATATTGGTGGACATGCTGATGCGGCTGCCAGCGGGGACTTAAAAGTTCAGTACGTAGGAATCAGCGTCTTTTATAAGGCCCTGAAGACTTTTTTGGAACATAGACCGCTGGAAGATCAGGCGGAAAAAGCCCTGAGCGTAATCTGTATGTTTTGGGAGTTGCCACTTGGAGGTCTACCAGTAAGTAGTGGTACGGCTTTAGAGTGGCGTCGTTGAAAGCGTCTAAAAAGAAGGCTGTGTTTTTAGGGTACATTTGTCGGGCCAGAACTGATATCTGCAGTTTGTCTCGAGGATTCTTAAAGAGATTATATTTAGCATTAAGTCGGGTTACGCGGCCCTGCTCGCCTGAACAAAACATCGTATCCCGAGGCACCACTGTACTCAGATTTTTATGATGACACAGCTTTGTAAAAGCCACCTGAACAGATTCATTTTCACAACTTTTTCCATTAAGTCATCCAGGATCACCAGATTAACTTTATTGGGTGGAAGTAAAACATCATCGTCCAGAGTGGAAGGCAAACCCTCCACAAACCGAATAAAAGAATATTTAGACAGCAGTTCCTTATACAGAGGTTGCCAACACAAATAAAACCATACCACATTATCGGGTTTGACAGAAAGCACATGATCAGCATACTGCAATACATTTTTTATAAAGTAACTTTTCCTGCAATTGGTAGGTCCTGCCAAAATCATCGAGAAAGGATGCTGCAAGCGGGTATCCATATTTTCAATAGCCATAGGGTAGAGTTTTGAAATCATCTACAATGACCCCCTTTATCATAAACCACTCTTTGCATTTTCCTGAGGGAAACTGTTTAACAGTGATCTTCTCGCTGTTGGCAGAATTTAGAGTGATCCCTTTAACCTTTATACACACCGAGTTATCCGGCAAGCGGCAGGCATAGCTTTTTGGACCCACTGCGACCTATTCCCCACCCCCCTATTTTAGGGATCTGCATTGAGGGGAGACAGCATGCAGCATGGACCCCCCTCTCTTTCTCCACACCCACTACTGCCACCCAACATCTGCTCTTTTACACCTCTGTTTTGGGCATGAAGTCCAAATATGCTGCGGACTGATAATGTTTTTTAATCTTCAGGGTCTCTCCCTCTCCACACCCCTCTCCACACCCAACACCTTCTCTTTTACACCCCTGTTTTGGGTATGAAGTCTGAATATGTTGCAGACTGATAATGCTGTTTTTTATCTTCAGGGACCCTCTCCCTCCACCACCCAACATTTGCTCTTTTACATCCCTGTTCAGAAAATTAAATTTCATATTTTTGTGTTCGTTAAAAAGAGAGTTCCTGCACGGCAGCTCTGAGTTGGGACCCTTGCTGAAGCAGTCTTGTTTCGAGGCCCTCTAGTTGATGAGGAGAGGGGAAAAAAGCAGGCTAATCTTTTAAAGGCCCTTTATGCGTCTTTTCGTCAGAGGCAGCGCCCGTGGCAACCTCAGGGCCAGGGCACCAGATCCTTCTCTCAGGAACGTTCTTTCCAACAACCTGGTCAGCAGAGGCAGCGTTACCCGTCCCAGTCCTCCTCCTCCTCCTCCGGCAGGCGTAACATCCCATCTAGGTATCGGAAGGGCCGCCAGCAGGAACCCAATCAGGGAAAGAAGAGGACCTGAAGGGGTCCAGCGCACTTTGTCTCCTCTGCCCCCTTTTTCCGAGATAGACTGCAGCCCTATTATAACACCTGGGCATCAGTCTCTAATGACTCGTGGGTTTTGGACATCGTCCGTAGGGGCTATGCCCGCTAGTTTACCAAGCTCCCACCATCTGGAGCCTTTTGTTCCACTGTCCCCTCGGACACCCTTCTCGACAAAGTGCGCTCACTGTTTGAAAAAGGGGCGATCTCCATGGTCGATCCCGAAAATTTTTCCTCATGCTTTTTCTCAAGGTACTTCACGATACCTAAGCCTCATGGAGGCGTTAGGCCAATCTTGGACTTGAGGGAACTCAACTGTTTTCTTGCCCACAGACAGTTCCGTATGGTAACTCTCGCCTCCATTCTTCCCTTGCTCCATCAGGGACTCTGGTTTGCAACCGTTGACCTGAAGGACGCCTACTTCCACATGGGAATTCGGAAGTCTCACAGGAGGTTCCTCGCCTTCGCCATCGGCCCCAATGCCTACCACTACAACGTCCTTCCCTTCGGCCTTTCTATGGTGCCGAGAGTCTTCACGAAGTGTATGGCACCTGTCGTGGCATACCTACACCAAAGAGGCTTCAGAGTCTTTCCATACCTGGACGACTGGTTGCTGCTGGCTCCCTCCCGACTGGAGCTTCAACACACAGTCCAGTTCACCATAGACCTTCTGTCATCCCTCAGTCTGGTGGTCAACTGGGAGAAGTCGCACCTAAACCCATCAAGACAAGTCAAGTTTATCGGTGCCGTCCTCGATTCCAAGACCTGCAATGCCTATCTCCCTCCAGACCGTTTCCGAGCATTACATTTGGCAGTCGTAACGTGCATCCATCACAGGAGACTGAGGGCCAGAGATGTCCAGGTAGCGCTAGGCCATATGGCATCAACGACTTTCGTCACCCTATGGGCAAGGCTGCAATTGAGGCCTCTGCAAGCCTGGTTCCTCTCCGTCTTCAACCCATCCAAGGACCGACCGTCCAAGCTCCTTACCTTTCCATGGCCCGTGGCTCACCCCCTCTGCTGGTGGCTAGACTCCCACAACGTCTGTGTCGGCATGCCCTTTTTGCAGCCTCGACCGGATGTCACCTTAACCACAGATGCATCCTTGGAGGGATGGGGCGCACACCTGTTCAACCTTTGTGTGAGAGACAGATGGTCTCTGAAAGAACAATCCTTACACATCAATGCTCTCGAGATGCTAGCCGTGGAAAAGGCTCTGAGGGCATTCGAGTCCGTAATTGTTGGAAAGGTGATCCTGCTCCAGACAGACAACACCACGGTCATGTACTACCTGAACAAACAGGGCAGCACCAGGTCCATGACCCTACTAGACATTACCTTACGGATCTGGTCCTGGTGCATTCCAAGGAAGATCCTCCTTCAGGCCATTCACCTTCCCGGGCTCGACAACGTCCTAGCAGACCAACTCAGCAGGACTCCATCCTCTTGCCACAAGTGGAGACTCCATCCCGAGGCGGTCACCGACCTCTTTCGCCACTGGGGGACACCGCAGGTGGACTTCTTTGCGACGGAGCACAACAGCCACTGTCCCCAGTTCTGCTCCTGGATGCCCTCCGACAGATCCCTTGGAGACACGTTCGTTTTCTCACGGACGGGAATGATGCTCTATGCCTTTCCTCCCTTCCCCTTGATCACCAGAGTTGTGTCCAGAATGATGACAGAGCTTCCGGACGTGATCCTTATCGCGCCGTGGTGGCCGAGGCAGCCGTGGTTTCCATCCCTCATCCACCTCTCCAGGAGGACCATTCTTCGCCTCGAGTCTCGCCCCGATCTGCTCACAATCTGGAGCGACCGGATCCGTCATCTGGACATAAAGAGCCTACCTTTGGTGGCCTGGAGGCTCCATCCCTAGCCAGGTTGTTGGAATCGGTATGGAGGGTGATCCGTGCCGCTCGGAGACCATCAACGCAGAGGTCTTATGCCTCCAAATGGAAGAGATTCCTCCAGTTCCTGACGGACAGGAACCTTTCCCCAGCTCAGGTGACAGCTCCAGTGGTGCTGGAATTTTTGATGGCGCTTCTGGAGTCGGGGTTACGCTTCAATTCCATCAAGTGCTATCTGTCAGCTATTTGTGCCCATTTCCAATTTGAAGGAAAACCTTCCTTCTTCAAAGACCCATTGGTGAATGGGTTTCTCAAGGGTTGTGTAAATCTTTACCCCCCGGTCTCGACACCAACTCCGGCTTGGAACCTTGACGTGGTTTTGTCTGCCTTGCAGTCCAAGCCCTTTGACTCAATGGCCACAACAGGCTTGAGACTATTGACTTGGAAGACTGCTTTCCTTGTGACCATTACATCTGCCCGCCATGCGGGCGAGCTTTGTGCATTGCAGAGAGACCAACCATTCCTTGTCTTTCATAAAGATAAGGTTGTCCTACGTACTGACATTACCTTCCTGCCTAAGGTGGTCTCGGCTTTCCACTTGTGTCAGAACATTGTGTTGCCTACCCTGGCCTCGAACCCGACAACAGACTTTGAACGGACCTTACACACCTTGGACATTAGGACAGCTCTGGCCTTCTATTTGGACAGAACTTCAGGTTCGAGTCCTTCCGATAGACTATTTAAATGCTACTCGGAACCGAAGAAAGGACTGCCTGTCTCTACACAAAGGCTTTCTAAGTGGGTGGCTGCTAGCATCCACCTCTGCTATGTACTATTGGGCAGGCCTTTACCAGCCAGGGTTCGGTCCCATACAACGAGGGCGGTTGCAGCATCCTCTGCATTTTTGAATGGGGTCCCATTGGAGGATGTCTGAAAGGCTGCTGTTTGGTCCCAGCCAATGACATTTGTTAAGCACTACAGGCTGGACACTAGGGCCCAACGTGATGCAGTGTTTGGAAGGGCTGTTTTGGTCTCTGGTTTACATTAATGTGTAATTATTTGCTGTTACTCTACCAAGTCACAATGGTTGTTTAAGGTTTCCCTATCAAGGGTCATATTACATGTATGAATCTTATGAATGACTGTTTTATTGCATGTATACAGTGGAACCTCGGGATATGAAATACCCAGGTTACGAAATTTTCGGGATACGAAAAAATCCCATTGGAAATCATTGTTCCGGGTTACGAATGTTTTTTCGGGTTACGAAGAAAATTTTTGGTGCTTTTTTCGGCTTTTTCGCACGAAACGCGGCTTTTCCCCATTAGCGCCTATGGCAATTCGGCTTACGAAGGCTTTTCGGGTTACGAAAGCGGCCGCGGAACGAATTACTTTCGTAACCCGAGGCACCACTGTATCTATTGCACAGGTAATACGGCAGGACAACCCCACAGTTATGGTTTAAGGGAAAGTACACTAACTGGTAATAACCTTCGGGAACCGGTTTAATTTTGCTCTGTATACTAATGTTACTCAGAGAGGCAGAGTGCCTTCCTTGGCACAGCTGTTCAGTGTGCCGGTCTCAGATAACTTTTTATGAGTTGTTTTGTTCAGGGCCACTGTGACTTATTGCACTATTAAGGTGCGAATAAGTAACAGAGTGACTGACTCAGGTTTCCTGTTTTAAGAGTTTATTATGCTGAATAAAGCAACCATGTTTGAAAATTACTTGGATTGAGGACACTCCCTCCGCCGCTTACCTAAGCTTGTCACTCTAAACCCATTTGTATGATTCGCAGAGACCACGAAGAAGAAGGACAGGTTGCTTACCTGTAACGGTATTTCTTCGAGTGGTCATCTGCGAATACATACAAATCCCACCCATCCTCCCCTCTGTGTCCTGCTCTTGATTGGCTCTTTCTCATGTCACCTACACGGCGGAAAAAAGTCGGAACTGGGGAAAGAGCGGGAAAGCAGGGGCTTTATAGAGGGTGGGCGGAGTTACCACCAAAAAGTTTCCATATGTTGCAAAGTGTACTTTACCCAGTGATTCTGGAAGTTTCCGAAGAGCACTGCACAGGCGCAGTGAAACCCATTTGTATGTATTCGCAGATGACCACTTGAAGAAATACCATTACAGGTAAGCAACCTGTCCATATATATCCCACTTACCTTTCAAGGCTCACACAGTGTATGTGTGTAGATAGATAGATAGATCTGTCTGTGTATCCCACTTAACTTCCAAGGGTCACACAGTGTGTGTGTGTATGTGGATAGATAAATAGATAGATGTGTGTGTGTATTATACTTACCTAAGGCAAAATCTTGTCTCAAGCAAAGAGTTGTTTCCCACACTTCAAAGCAAAACCACATCTGCAGATTAACGATTCCTTGATCTGTAGACAGTCTCCAAGGTGCTAATGGTCATCCAAGGCGAGGATGTATCTGGCCTGGCAAAAACATCCTGGGCCATAAATCTGCCCAAAGGTGAGAATGACTTTCCTTTCGTAACTCCTATATTGGCCTCTTTGATCTATGTTTCAACAGCCTACGTGATACACTTGCCTTGCAGTCATGGAGAACTCTACCTCATCCCCCATCAGGCCATTCTGTGTAGGGCCATAAGGGAAAACCATGCACATTTAGGATTTTAAGGCTCCAGTGCTAACAACGGTATGATGCAACTTCATCATAAGGAGCCCTGGTGGCACAGTGGTTAAATGCTGGTACTGCAGCCATTCAAAGTCACAAGGTTGTAAATTTGAATCCACTGAGGTTCAAGGTCCACTCAGCCTGGCTGAGGTTGCTAAAATGGAGTACTTCAACAGGGAGAAATGTATGATACTACACTTAGGTAGAAAAAATGGAATGCATATATATATATATATATATATATATATACACATACATATACATACACATATATATGATTTAGGACATCTGATTTAAGGAGACTGTGAAAGGGATCTAGGAGTCCAAAGTAAACCACAAGTTGAACATGTGTCAATAGTGTGATGTGGCAGCTAAAAAGGCCAATGCAATTTTAGGCTGCATCAGTAGAAATATAGTGACTAAATCAAGAGATTAGTGCCACTCTAATCTGCTTTGGTCAGGCCTCACCTGGAATATTGTGTCCAGTTCTGGGCACCACAATTAAAATAGGACATTGGGAAACGAGTGTGTCCAAAGGAGGGCCACCAAAGTGGTGAAGGGCCTAGAAATCATGCCTTATGAGGACAGACTTAGAGAGCTGGGTATATTTAATCTGAAGAAGAGAAGGTTAAAGGGGGATATGATAGCCCTGTTTATGTATTTGAAGGGATGTCATATTGAGGAGGGAGCAAGCTTGTTTTCTGCTGCTCCAGAGAATAGGACCTGGAACAATGGATGCAAACTACAGGAAAAGAGATTCCTCCTCAGCATTACTCATTCTGTGCTGAAATTCCTCTTTTCTGTCTTTTCTCCCAAACGTGGGAGGCAAAAGAACTTGCACAGGCAGCAAGTAAAGGAAACACATGGTCTTAGATGCCTCTACACTAATGCACAGAGCATGGGAAATAAGCAAGATGAACTTCAATTCCTAGCACAACAAAGCAAATATGATATAATAGGCCTCACTGAAACCTGGTGGGATGAGTCTCATAATTGGAATGTGGAAATAGAGGGGTATAACCTTTTTAAAAGAAATAGGCCAAACAGGAAAGGAGGAGGAATAGCCTTATATGTCAGGGACATTTACACCAGTGAAGAGATTCAGGATATCAGTCCTGGATGCCAGGTGGAGAGCATCTGGATAAAAATTAAAGGGCAGGGAAACAACAAAGATGTTACGGTGGGAGTCTACAACAGACACCCAAGTCAGAATGAGGAATTGGATGATGCCTTTCTAGAACAGATAACCACACATTCAGAAAGGAGAGATGTAGTAGTGATGGGCGACTTCAACTATCCTGATATTTGTTGAAAGTCAAACTCAGCCAAATCCTCAAGGTCTAGTAAATTCCTCACTTGCCTGGAAGACAATTTCATTGTCCAAAAGGTGGAAGAGGCAACAAGGGATCAGCTATTTTGGATAGCTAACTAGTAGAGATGACCTAGTTAATGGAGTGCAAGTGGTGGGATCCATAGGTGGAAGTGACCATGTTAGTAGTATAAAGGACATACTTCTTGTCAAACTCAAAAGTGACAGGTGTCCCGCCCCCTTTTGAGTCTTAGTCCCGCCTCTTGGATATTAGGGTTCTAGGTCTTGAATGTAGGGGTTCTAGACCTTTGATGTTGGGTTCTATGTGCTGGATGTGTGGGTTCTAGACCTTTGATATTGGGGTTCTATGTGTCAATTGGTATGTAGGCTCTAGATTTTGTGGTTCTAGATTTTGGGGTTCTAGAGTACCCCAAGAGGGTAGCCATTTTGGGTTTTTTACCAAAGAGGTTTTTGGCATGCAGGTGTGACCTCTCTATGAACTCGTCTCAAGACCGCCGACCACAAGGAGGTGGTCCCATCCCGATCAGACTAACGGCGTAGTGGCAAGCCGCATTAGAAGAAGATGAGCTGCGGCCATTTTATCAGCATCGACGAAAGGTTTCAGGGTGGGTGTGAGGTGTCTCCGAATGCGTCTTGGCCTCCCGAAACGAACGCTTCAGAGCCCCGGCGCGATCTGAGCTTTGCAAAGGCGTGATGCGCGGATAGCTTCCCCTGGCTCCTCCCTAGGGGTGTGTTTTCAAGAACAGAGTGCTTGGAGAGTCTCCGATTGGCCCAAAGGACCACAGCCCGGTCCCGGATTGGCCTAAACCCCCCAGCGCCTCTGCGGAAGCCAATGGGGTTCGGACGAAGGGCACAAAGCCCTTGCAGCGTAGGAGTATATGAAGGGAGTCCCAGGACTCTGCGACACCTGCTGCCGCTCGCTGCTGCCTGCTACCGCCCGCTGTTGCCCGCAATCGCAATTGGGGGACGACCTACCTGCAAAATGGAGAATTCTACTCAGACTTCTTCCGGACCCAAGCAACCGTCTGTGGGCAAGAAAACAGTTGAGTTCCCTCAAGTCCAAAATTGGCCTAATGCCTCCATCAGGCTTAGGTATCATGAAGTACCTTGAGAAAAAGCATGAGGAAAAAATTTTGGGATCGACCATGGAGATCGCCCCTTTTTCAAGCAGTGAGCGCACTTCGTCGAGAAGGGTGTCCGAGGGGATGGTGGAACAAAAGGCTCCAGATGGTGGGAGCTCGGTAAACTAGAGGGCATAGCCCCTACGGACGATGTCCAAAACCCACGAGTCATTAGAGACTGATGCCCAGGTGTTATAATAGGGCTGCAGTCTATCTCGGAAAAAGGGGGCAGAGGAGACAAAGTGCACTGGACCCCTTCAGGTCCTCTTCTTTCCCTGATTGGGTTTCTGCTGGCGGCCCTTCCGATACTTAGATGGGATGTTATGCCTGCCGGAGGAGGAGGAGGACTGGGACCGGTTAATTCTGCCTCTGTTGACCAGGTTGTTGGAAAGAACGTTCCTGAGAGAATGATCTGTGCCCTGGCCCTGAGGTTGCCACGGGCGCTGACTCTGATGCAAGGACGGTATGGAAGAGGACGAGAACATACCGTGCTTCTTGGCTGCGGCCTCCATTCGATATTTTCGATTTAGCCTCTTGTCCGTCTCGGAGTGGAAGAGACCGGAGTCGTCCACAGGCATGTCCTCGATAGTGGACCTAACGTTGGGGTTTAGGTCCGAGCCCCGGAGCCAGGCATGACGGTGTAAGGCGATCGATGCTGCCATTGATCTCCCGGAGCAGTCTGCCACATTTCTAGAAGCGGTGATGATCCAGTTCCCTATTGAATGTGCCTCGTCCCATATCTCTACCAACTTCCTCTGGACATCGTCCGGGATATCCGGGACCAAGGGTGAGATTCCTTCCATGAGGGTTTGAACGTAAGCCCCCATACAAGCAAGATAATTAGAGGCTTTGACTGCCAGGGCAGACGCAGAATATGACTTTTTGGCCAACCCGTCGATCTTCTTGCCCTCTCGGTCTCCAGGCGAGGTGGCCAACTTGTGGATGGATGCTACCTGGGAGCCCTGCACTATTGCCGAATTCTGCTTCGGATGGTTGACCAACCAAGGAGCGTGAGTCGGTGAGATCTATATAAGGATTCTATTTTCCTGGACAACCCCACCAGGGAAGCGGGGGAATCCCAAGAGCGCTTCACTATGGACTCCAGGGATGGTAGAAGCGGAATCGACGGCAGTGTTGGGACCTTGCCATGGACGTGTCTATCCACGGGATCCTTAGCTGTGTCCTCAAGATAAGCCAGCTTGATACCAAGAGCATTGGGGATCTTAATAACATGTTTGTTAAACGAACGGGTGTCATCAGAGGGGGAGGCTGGTTCTGGATGATGTATCTGTTGCGGGGATGGCAGAGGAGACATGTCCAGGTCAGTCTGGTGCTCAGAAGACTGATCCTCCTGGTCCGACGCCAAGTCCAGGGTGACTATCTGATGAGGTTGACGGGTTGGGGACGGCATTGGATCCGAGAAGGAAACCCGCTTTGACACCTGTCGAGTAGGAGTTGCTGGTGGTCTGGAAGCTGTCGCAGAAGGAGTCACTGGCGGCGGCCTAGAGACTGTCATGGATGGGGCAGAACAGCTGTGAGGCTTCGTCGAGACACACCGGAGAGCATCTTCTCTCGAAACCCACATGTAGCATTTGTCTGTCTTGGAGTCGTAGAAGACATCTCGATCTGGACCCTTCTCACGGGGAGGTACAGAGCGGGGAACCGGTGTGGGAGACCTCAAACACGAGGACCTGGAATCATCGTCGTCAGGATGGAATAGAGGAACGGTGGAAAGGCCAGACATCGAGGGGACGTCCACATCAAACAGCTGAGAGGATCGCGCTCTCGCCTCCGACTGATGATGGTCCTTGGTCTTCTTGAGACTATTCTTCTTAGAGGAAGAAGGCTTTGGGTCCTCCCGAGCGGATGATGTCAACTGCCCTGACTTCTTAGAGATCGTCTTGGGATCCGAGGAGCCCTCTGTAGGCTTGTGGGACATAGCCTTCTCTGACAAGGATTTAGCCTTTTTAGGCAGAGGGGCGCCCTCCCCGTCATTTCTCTTAGCCCGTCTTTCCTTGGGGGCCTTGAGCTCAGGTGCCGGCTTGGAGCCCGGATCAGAAGGTTTGGCCTTATCCTTCTTGGAGCCCGATTTCGACACCGATCCCTCGGATTCAGCCGGTGCCGTCCTTTCGGTCCGAGGCCTCGGCGGCGGCAGAGAAAGGGACCTGGACGGAATACCCTTGGACCTGCACTGTTTGTGGAGGTGCTTTGAGGGCTTGTCGGTGGTGGCACTGGATCTCGGTGTATCACAGGCCACATCGGCGAAAGCACTGGGCTCCGAAGAACCACGGGCTGAGGAGGCGACCGGGGCCAATATGGTGCTAGATGGGCTCGCATGGGCAGAGGACGAAGGGGCACCCGGGGCAGATGCTGGACGGGAAGTTTCATCACGGGACTTCACTACCCCCTGAAGCAGAGTCGAGGTCAGGCGGGACTCTCGGTTCTTGCGGGCCTGCGACGTCATAGATTTGCAGAGGGCACAGGATTTAACGTCATGGTCCTTCCTCAAGCAGAGCAGGCACGAGGAGTGCGAGTCTTGAATAGGCACCTTGCCGCCACAGATGTCGCACTTCTTGAACGGAGCCGGAGGCATCATGGAATCAAGCCGAAATCTTTATCCTGAGACGATGGTCAAGCAAGCCGAGGTCAACAGTACCGGGGGAGGGGCACCAAATACAGAGTCAAAAACTGTCCGAAGTCAAAAAAGCCAGTGATTCAAAGAGCAGCTAACATGGCAGAAAAAAAGGAACTGGGGAAAGAGCGGAAAAGCAGGGGCTTTATAGAGGGTGGGCGGAGTTACCGCCAAAAAGTTTCCATATGTTGCAGTGTACTTTGCCCAGTGATTCTGGAAGTTTCCGAAGAGCACTGCACAGGCGCAGTGAAACCCATTTGTATGATTCGCAGAGACCACAAAGAAGAAATATATACACACTCACACACATCTATCTATCTATCTATCTATCTATCTATCTATCTATCTATCTATCTATCTATC
>NC_056523.1:2265114-2269648 GCF_019175285.1 Sceloporus undulatus
TTCAGGACTTTGCATGGATACCAAATCCATGGAAGCTCAAGTCACATAAAATATAATGGCATAGTAAAATGGAATCTCCTATATAAAATAGTAAAATCAGTTTGGTGTGTTGTATTTTTGTTTTTTGGAATACATACACACACACACACACACACACACACACACACACAAGCTGTGGGCATATGGGTGGCTGGTGTAAGTCTCTATATGGAGCTGTACGGTCTATTAAATCTGAGCATTTGTGCTAGCAGAAAAACAAGGCATAGGCACTAGGAAGTCCGTTTTCCCAGCCTCAAAAGGTAGTGGACCAGGGGTAGGCAACCTGTGGCCCGCGGGCTGGATGCTGCCCGGTGAGGCCTTGGGACCAGCCCCAGCCCGGTCCTGCCGCCGATTGCCGCCGGGGCCTTTGGCCTCTTGCGCGCAGGGGCAATTGTCTATAGAAGCCTCAGAAACATGCATTTATATTAACATTTTTTTTAAAAATCAGCAAATTTTTTCACATGTCCTCCACTTTTTTTAAAAAAGTGTCCACCATTTGAAAATTTTGTCCTACATTTGTCCTGGTTTATTTATTTATTTATTTATTTATTTATTTTTTAAAATTATTTAATTATTTATTTTTTGGCTTCAGCCCCCCAGTTGTCTGAGGGACAGCAACCCGGCCCCTGGCTCAAAAAGGTTGTCTACCCCTGCAGTGGACAATGGTGTTATTTGGAGCAGACCATGCTATGAAAACCCAGTCAGGGATAAGACACTCACCCACACAGCAGCTAACCTTATAACAATAAAATCACAGAATCATAGAGTTGGATGAAACCACAAGGGCCAACAAGTCCAACCCCCTGCCATGCAGGAAATCACAATCAAAGCATGCCCAAAAGTATGCAAAGGAATCTTGTATCACCCTGAGACCACTAAAAGAAAGAGATTAGCACCATGAACCTTCATGGCCTTGAGCCCAATTCATCCTATGCAAGATAGACCTTGTTACAATAGGCCTTCCAAACCAGGGAGCAGTTGAATAGGAAGCCCATCAGCAGGCTTTCTTATTTAAAATGTAACTATCTAGACAAGGTAAGAGGCAATTGTGATCTTTGTGGCAGATTGCTCAGGGCTATGTAGGATGTCTGAATGGGAATTGAAGCAACCTCTTAGTAGAAAAAAAAAATGATTACATGTCTCTGTCCTGAGAAAGGATAATCTCTGATGTAAAGGAGAGGCCAAGAGCTCAAGCTTTTCTCTCAAGAGTGCCACTCTCCACCCATGATATCCACAAATGGTTTCCCCCTTTTTTGTTGTTGTAATTTTTGGGGAGGGAACACAGGAGGATTTGTATCCATGTGCTCTCTCATAGTATCCTTGGGTTGGAAGAGACCCCAAGGGTCATCCAGTCCAACCTCATTCTGCCATGCAGGAACTCTCAATCAAAGCATTCCCGATAGATGGCCCTCCAGCCTCTGTTTATAAGTGGGTGGCAGAGGCCATGCTCTCTCTGGGGAGGACATGAAGCCACTTTGTGCTTTTTTGTGGGATGCTCTGTGGCAGCCAAAAAAGACCATTTTAGAGTTGGAAGCTTCAGCTCCTGCTGGGCCAAGTCCAGCTTCTTTTACAGCCATGCGGCTGTACAACATAGAGGAGGAGTCCTCTGCCTCCTTATAGACCATCTCATTATAAGAGTTCAAAATGAAGGTGCAGGAGCCCTGGCAACACCACCATGTGTTTCCCAGTCTGCAAAAGGATCCCCCACACCTGTTGGGGTCCTGGGCGCTATTGGGGCCAGAGATGGGAAGGAAGGGGGAGACCAAGGGTTTATGGCAGAGTCCTGGCAGAGTCCCAAACCTTATGCTAGGCATAGTGCCTGCAATGGCCATGGCAGAGGCCTCATAGCAATGCCTGCCCTGAGCAAGGGCATTAGATCTGGCAAAGGTTATTTGGTGGCTAAAGAGAGAGCCCCTGGTATTATTATTATTATTATTATTATTATTATTATTATTATTATTAACCTTTATTTATAAAGCGCTGTAAATTTACACAGCACTGTACATACAATTTTTTAAATTGGATGGTTCCCTGCCCTAAGGCTTACAATCTAAAAAGAAACGACATAAAAGGAGAAGGGGAAGGGGATGAGGGCCAACAGTTCTTCTCTGCCTCCGAGGCCTGGATCAGGGGAGATGGACTGGAGGGAGGACATAGCAATACAGGAAATGATTCAATAAAACAGGCAACAAAGGAACAAAGGTACTCACCCTTCTCCTGTGTCTTCTGGCTGGCTTGCCTCTCTGACCTTGGCCGTTTCAGGCTGGGCAGAGGTAATGCAGAGAAATCCCTTGCCATGGCTTTTGGCTGGTCTGTCCTCTGAACTCTGGCCCCAAATGGGCTGAGCAGAGATGCTGAGAAGGGGAGTTTCCATGACTTCTGGCCAGTTTCCTCACTAATCCCTGGCCTTAAACAGGCTGGGCAGAGGTGATGTGGAGAAACAGAGACATGGAGGGGATACCCCTCACCATCTCTTCCCACGGCTCCCATGTGTTGCAAAGCTGTTTGCAGAAATCTCCTGTGCTCCCACCATGAAAGGGGGCAGCTTTGGAGGAGAGGGAGAGTCATTGGCAAAGCCAAGACCTTTCTCCAATCCTGGGAGCCCTTGCCATTTTAAGTCTTCTTCATACTTCCAAGGCTGTAGTAAAGAAGCTGCAGAGCAACAGCAAACACATCCCAGTGGGTCTCCCTCTGAAGCCAGCTCCCTCTGTTGAGCTGGCAGACCCTGAGCTAGGAAACCTGGGTTAAGGATGGCACTTCACCCATGCTCTCGGGGTCCTCTGCCATAGCCACCACCAAGGAAGAGGGGAAAGGCAGGAGAGAGGAGAAGAAGAGAAGGCTAAGAAAACTCTCAAACCGCTTTCGCAGAAAGGAAAAACTTCGCTGGCTCGAAGAGAACATCCTGCTAGGAGGTTAGGCAGGAACAAGACTGAGGCTCAGGGGGGCTAGCTCCTCCCTATATAGGGGCCAGTCTTTTGTTTATTGTCCCTGCCTACAGGAGCAAATAGGAGGAGCTAAACCCAGAATACAGGAGGTTAGGACCCTGTCTGCTGGGAAATTAAATTATTACAATATTAAATCAGATGATTTTAAAAAATGAAGTTTAAAAAGATAAAAGTGCTTAAGAACAGAACCATATAAAACAGTACAGCACCCCCAGCCTGGTCTTTAAAGACTTTCTGTTTTAAAAGTCTGAATTAAAATGTCTTAGCCTTTTGATGGAAGGACAACAAAGAGGGGGCCATTCTGGGCTCCCTGGGAACCTTGGCCATGGCCCTCTCTTATATCCCTACCTCGGTGCTTGAGATGGTGGTGGGACTGAGAAGGGACTCTATGGATGATCTCAGGTCCAAAATGTACTGCAGAAACAATCCAGTTTCAGACTGCTTTAATTGTCCTGGCTCAGTGCAAGGGAGTCCTAGGAATTGTAGTTTAGTGTGGCACCAGAGCTCTCAGTCAGAGAAGGTGAAATGTCTTAGAATCATAGAATCGTAGAGTTGGAAGAGACCGCAAGGGCCCTCCAGCCCAACCCCCTGCCATGCAGGAACTCTCAATCAAAGCATGCCCAAGAGATGGCCATCCAGCCTCTACTTAAAGACCTTCAAGGAGGGAGATTCCACTACACTCCGAGGGAGTGTGTTCCACTGTCAAACAGCCCTTACAGTCAAGAGGTTCTTTCTAATGTTGAGGTGGAATCTCTTTTCCTGTAGCAGAAAACAAGCTTGCGCCCTCCTCAATAAGGACATCCCTTAAAATATTCAAACAGGGCAATCATATCACCTCTTAACCTTCTCTTCTCCAGGCTAAACATCCCCAGCTCCCCAAGTCTTTCCTCAGAAGGCGGAAAAATGAAATGCAGAGATATAGGATGGGGGACACCTGGCTGAATGAAACTACGTGTGAAAGGGATCTGGGAATCCAAGTAGACCACAAATTGATCATGAGTCAACAGTACGATGCGGCAGCTAAAAAGGCCAATGCAATTTAAGGCTGCATCAATAAAAGTATAGTGTCTAGATCAAGGGAAGTAATAGTGCTACTGTATTCTGCTTTGGTCAGGCCCCACCGGGAATATCACTATTATCATAATGCTTTATTTATATAATAACAATAATAATAATAAGAAGAATTATTATTTTTATTTCTATTTCCCACCTCTCCCTATGGATCAAGTATAGAGCTGGAGATTTACACAGCGCTGTACATACAAACAATAAAATCGATAAAAAATGAAACCTGTCAATGGTGTACATTCTACAATACACACACACACATATACATACACATCTATCTATCTACCTATCTATACACACACACACACACTGTGTGAGCCTTGGAAGGTAAGTGGGATATATACACACACACACACCTATTTATCTATCTATCTACCTACCTATACAGACACACACTGTGTGACCCTTGGAAGGTAAGTGGGAGATACATACACACATGCGCACACATGTATCTATCCACAGACAGGCACCGTGTGAGCCTT
>NC_056523.1:2269673-2310293 GCF_019175285.1 Sceloporus undulatus
TGAGCCTTGGATGTAAGTGGGATATCATCATACACAGATCTATCTTATCTATTCTATCTATCATACCTACTATACACACTCACGCTGTGTGTCTGAGCCCTTGGATGGTACAGTGGGGAGAGCTATATATACACATTACCACACCACATTCCATTACACATACTATCTATTTACCATACTATACACATCCAAACACACACTAGTGTGTGCCTGGACATTGAATTGGGATTATAATCACCACACACACACCATCTTATATTATTATATCTATCTACCTAACCCATATACAGACAACACCTGTGGTATCCTTGGAAGGTAAATGGGATCTTCTATTACACACAGATACGATTACATCTATCTATCTATCTATCTATCATATTCCAACACCATCATCCAATTTCCATACACACATCCCTGTGTAACCCTGTGAAGGTTAAGTGAGATCCCACAAACACCACAATCTATCTATCTATTTATCTATTCCACTACACCACAAACACTGTATGAACCTTGGAAGGTCAGTGGATATATTTATCACACCATATGCAACATACAGTTCCGTATCTATCTATCTATCTACTCTATACACAAACATACTCACACTGTGTGACACTGTGATGATAAGTGGGATATATAATATATATACACACACACATATGTACACACCAGCTACTCTATTTTATCTATCTATATATATATACACATCACACCACAGAGTGTGTGACCCTTGAAAGTTAAGCGGGATACACAGATCTATCTATTATCTACTCTATCATGGCTATCTCATCTACTACACACTCACAAATAACACATTTCTGTCTACTTTGTCTATCTACCATATCCATACCACACACACCCGTGTGAAGCCTTGGAAAGGAGGCCATTCCTTGCTCCCATCCAAGAAAGAAGCATCCACTCACCAGACCCCAGGAGACTCCCAGCAGCCAATGGCTCCAAGAGGAGAGTATCCCTCTTTCCAACCCCAGAAAGCCACAGATGGGGTCCCTGCCAGTCCCCCAGCACTTACCTCCTCCTCTTGCAAAAACGCCTTTCCTTCCCAAAGCAATTACAAACGGCCACTTCCTCCACTCCAGCCGGAAATGACGTCACAGGGTGCATCTCTGTTCTCCTCTCCCACCGCTTCCATGAACACATTCCTTCAATGACTGCCTCTCATCAGGACTCGATGGTTGGCTGTTTGGAGGACCCTCTTTGTCCTGACAGGATAATCAGCTAGGAAAGCGGACAGGAGAGAACCAGAGAGAGAGGCCCAATGAAATGTATAAAGAAGGCATTCCCCCCTGAAAATTAAGAATAACAAGATAATACGGGACTCTGGGAATAACAGGCTCATGCCATGAAGAAACCCCACTGGGCAAACCTCTGATGGCCAAGACAGTTCACACTTACCTCAGCCTCAGGGTGAAGGCGGTGGGCAAACCTCCTCTGTAACCACACCATGGCCTACGAAAACCCACCATGAGAGGGTGGGCCTTAGTTTCACCATGACGTCAGTAAGCCATTTGAAAGGCAAGACAACAAATTATATTGTGTCAAGTCAACACTCTCTCATCCTCAGAAGAAGGCAAATGGTAAACCTCTCCTGAAACACACCTTGCATAAGAACACCACCATTGGCAGAGGGTTGCCTTAGTGGTCACTGAGTCAAAGCCATTTGAAGGCAGTATAACAAATATTATTTACAGTTATTAGTAAACCATTTGTGTTAAGTCACACCTCTCTCAGCCTCAGTGGCGAATGTCTTCTGTTGGTGAAACCCTCCTCTGAACACAACCTGGCCAGGAAAAACCCCAATGAGAGGCGTGGCCTTAGGGTACACCAATGAGTCCAGAATGCACATTGGAGGCAGAAAGAGAAACAAATAATTATTGTGCAAGTAGGAGTTGCCATAGCGCGCCGGGACCTCCAAAACACAACGGGAAAAATGTAGGACAAAAATTTTCAACATTAGGAACACACAAAAAAATGTGTCCTAACATTGTGAAAACTTCTGTCCTAACACTTCTCCCCTGGCCGCATCGCTGGCAGGGGACAAACGCGAAGCCAATCGGTCGAGGGAAAGACCTCCACATTAAGGAGGCTTTCCCTCCCCGCCTGGGCCCCAGGCCTCACCCGCGATCGGATAGGCCCGGCATCGGGGCCTCCCTCATCTCATGCGCCCGGCTGGTGACCAGGAAGGATGGGGCAGGACGCCAGCGGCGATCGGCGGGGCCTCCCCATCGTCCTTCTGGTCCCCGGCTGGGACCAGGAAGGAGGGGAGGACGACCGGCGGCGATGGCTGGCAGCCTCCCCTCGTTTCCTGGCCCCGGCTGGGACCAGGAAGGCAGGGGAGGACGCCGGCGTGCGACTCGCGGGGGCCCTCCCTCTAGTTCCTCGTGCCCCCCGCTGGGACCAGGACGGAGGGGAGGACGCCGGCGGCGATTGGCTAGCAGCCTCCCCTCGTTCCTGGCCCGCCCGCTGGACACAGGTAAGGCGGGGAGGGGGATGGTCGCCGGCGTCGCGATCGCGGGGGGCCTCCCCCCTCGTTCCTGGCCCGGCTGCTGACACAGGAAGGCAGGGGAGTGAAAGCCCGGCGGCGATTGGCTGCAAGCCTCCCCTCGTTCTCATGGACCCCCGCTGGGTGGGACCAGTGAAGGAGGGGAGGAGTCCCGGCGGCGATCGCGGGGGCCTCTCCCCATCGTTCCCTGGCCCCGGCTGGGACAGGAAGGAGCGGGGGAGAGGACGGCGGATGCGGCGCGAGCGAGTCGCGGGGGCCCCTCCACCTCGTTCCTGGCCCCCGCTGGGACCAGGAATGGAGGGGAGAGGATCGCCGGCAGGGACGATGGCCGCAGCCTCCCCTCGTTCCTGGGCCCCCAGGCTGGGACCAGGAATGATGGGAGGACGCCGGCGGCGATGGCGCCAGCCTCCCCCTCGTTCCTGCCCCGGCTGGGACCAGAGAAGGTAGGGGTAGGACGCACCGACTGCGAATGGTTGCCGCGGCCTGTCCTCCCTTCCTTTGGCCCGGCGTGGTAACCAGAGAAGGAGATGGGTAGGACGCCGGCGGCGATGGACCGCGAGCCTCCCCCTCTTCCTGCCCGCGCTGCGGACCAGGGAAGGAGGGGAGGAAAGCCGGCGGCGATGGCCGCGGGCCCCTGTCCCTCCTTCTATTGGACACCCGGGCTTCGGGGACCAGGAAGGAGGGGGAGGAGCCATGCAGCGAATCGCCAGCACGCCTCTCCATCGTTCTTTCCTGTCCCCAGTGGCAGGCCAGGAAGGAGGAGGAGGACTGCAGGAGGGAGGCGGAGAGGTTTGCGACGTCTGCGCCCAAGAGTCGCCGACGCCTCCCATGCAGCCTCCTCCGCACCAGGCCTCGCCTGCCTTCCTTTTCTTCCGCCAGACGGCCCATGCGCAGGGGAGGAGGGGAGGAGGGCAGCGAGGCGCGCCCCAAGGGTTGCACCAGCAACCCCGCTGGCAACCGGGCTTTTCCCGGTTTTTTGGCTGCACCCGTGCCTGTGACCCAGCTGGCAGGTAGGGTGCACGCCACAAAACCTGGGAAAAAAAAAAAGGAAAAAAAAACCCGGTTTGCAACCGCCGGGTTCATTTTATGGCAACCCTATGTGCAAGTCCCACACACTCTCTCAGCCTCCAGCAGAAGTGCGGCAATATGTAAACCTCCTCTGAACACACCATGGCTACAGAAAAAACGCCACGGAGGATGGTTGTCCTTAGGGTCACCATGAGACAGAACGAAGCCATTTGAAGGCAGGAACAGCCCTCTCACATCTAATCTCTCACATTCAGGGGAAATGCCCATGGGCATCTCTGGTTCGCCCTTTCCCTTCCTAGCTATCTATCCTTCAGGACAGAGGGGAGGTCCTCCAAACAGCCACCATCGAGTCCTAGAGATGCAGCAGGGAAGGAAGTGTTCAATGGACACGGGGAGAGGAGTAGAGCAGCTGCACCCTCTTGACGTCCATTTCCTGTGGAGAAAGTGCCGTTTGAATTGCTTTGGGAAGGAAGGCTTTTGCAAAGGAGGGAGTGTAGGTGTCTGGGGGATTTGTAGGACAACCCATCCTTGGCATTTCTGGGTGGAAAGAGGATTCCTCCTTTGTGAGCACATGCTGCTGGGAGGCCCTCCTGGGGTCTGGGAGGGAGGCTTCTTCTTGGGATGGGAGCAAGTGAAATGCCTCCTTTCCACAGGCTCACAACGTTTGTTTTTGTGTTGTGTGTGTGTATAGGTAAGATAGATTATTTATCTGTCTATCTATCTATAATCTACTCATCTATTCATCTATCTATCTATCAATTGTGTATATGTTTGTGTGTCATAGATAGCATCGCGCTATAAATAGATAGATAGATAGATCTTTGTTGGTGTCCACACTTACCATCCAAGGGACCACCAGTTGGTGTGTGTTTGTGTGTGTGTCGTGTGTGTGTATATTTATTTATATCATAATAAATAATACTATATATATATATAATAACCCACTTCCACTTACCAACACTCCCCCTTTTGTTGTGATTACTCAGGGGTATGTGGATGGATAGATGGGATATGATAGATAGATGTTCTCTCTGTGTGTATCATATCTCCCACTTACACTTCCAAGGGTCACACAGTGTTGTGTCCTGTCATAGTTTAGGTAGATAGATATCTACATAGGTGGGTGTTCCTGTGTGTGTAGGTGTAGCATACATTTAAACAGCAATACCTACCAAAGAGAACCCGCAAGCTGTTTTAATTTTGGCCCGTACTGTCATGTGGCCCATAGTTTACTTTACTTTGGACCTGGGGTCAGAACAACCCTGTTGGACCCTACAGTTTGTTGATGGAATTTCCGCTGCCATCTGCTCCTTGACAGCCATACAATATCTAGTAAGGGGTGCTGGCGAGAGAAGTTGTATTATTCACAATCACCCACTCTTGGGGGGACCAACATTTAGCCTCAGGGACTAAATCTTGTGAGTTAATATCCAGCTAGAGAGGTGATTTTGATTTTCTACTATGAAACAAAGCAAAGGAACCAACAAAACAGAACATTATGATTTTTGTTTTAATGACAAGAACCTCAACGAGACCCTTTTATGAAACAGGGCATAACCATGATCTTTCAAAAGCACACTCAACATTTCTGCTTCCTTCTTCCTATCAGTCTACCTTTAGTGTCACTTTTCTCTTTTCCTGCTACCTTCCACATTTCTACACAGCGTCATCCATATTTTCCGTTTACCTCATGTCATCATCACTATGTGCCCAAATATGCTACTTCCATCATTTATTTTTATTGTTTTTTAGGGAAAGTGTATTTGCTTCTCAGAAGTCCATTTAAACTGTCTTTCGCGTGCGTCTCATGGACGACTATAATAAATGTATGTCGATTGCCAAAACACACCCCATTTCTATCTTTTGCAAGGTGCACATAGTCCTCCGGATAGTCCTCTAAACGTAGGAGAGAGCATAGGAGAACTACAATGACATTCCTCCTCCAATGGAAGGACAAGAAGGCAGAAACTGCAGGAGAGACGACTTTGAAACAGGGGGTTTTGCCATTCTCCTCTTTGTGATGCACGAAAAAAAAAGACACAATAAATGGGTAATAGAAACTAAAAATAAAAAAAAAAAAACAACTGTCAGTCTGGTGATGCCAGTTTGGATAGATCAGAAGGCATTCCTCTGTCCTTCGCGTTCTGTCTACCGTTAAATCAAGCGTGTTGTTTCCTGCCAATCTTGAACTTCCTTCCCCTCAGTTTATTTAGTACACAAACTTTAGAACTTCTGTGGCCTCAGTCCCAGTGTTCCTAACAACAGTCAAAAAAACTTTATTGAAAAACATCTATAGTCAGAACAGATCACATTCGACCTTTAAAGCCAAGACCTGCCACCGCACAGCCAACAAACAATACATGAAAACTCAAAGCCTACAATTCACCCTTCTGCTCTTAAGCCTCACAACCAAAACTAGCAACCCCCCTTCAATTGTCCACAGTCTCGTCCCCCACGCTGTTACACCAAGTCCCCTTTGTCCAACGCTCTCACAACACAGTATTGGTCTCCGGCCCCAGACAATGCCCAAGCAACGCTATCGCCCCCGCTATTCAGGTTACTACTGTCCAACATATCTCACAACAAGCTATCATTCCCATTTACACTGTTTCTAGCCACCTGCACACTGAAGTCATCCCCCGCAAGCTCAGCTAACCTACAACACGTACCTCAAAGCCAGTTAGCTTCTTATACTATTAAACATCAAAACCACAAACTTAACAAAATACAATTTTTGGAACACACGAACCACAGAAGCCTGACAGAATCCATGCCGACAAGCATGGTTCTGGACAAACCCGCCAACTCAGGGCCAGGCCTAGTGGGACTGGGCTTTCCTGCCAATGGTTGTCCTCATCAGAGTGTCAGTTCAGGAAAGACTTCGTTCCTATTCATGCTGCAAGCATTAAACCACTGGATTTTTAGACATGATTGGCTCCCATCATTTGGTGGAGGGGAGGCATGTGATATCAGGTTCAAGAGCCATCCATGAACTGACAGCAATTCCTATTGATTTATATGTTTGGTTTTTCAATATTTTTTATGTTCCTCCATGGGCTTTCTTCTGGTGGTCTCCCTGTCTATATTTGCGTAAAAGAGCTCTGACCACCACTAGGCTGAGAACTCCAAAACATTTTGTCCATATTGTTAGCCATGCCCTAGATTTTATGCCATTTACAGGCTGTATTATAGACTGCATGACAAAGGGCCAGCTTGGGGCCGGAGTGGGTGTTTGTGCATCATGCCTGACGCATTGCTCCGACTCTGCCACCATGCCAGCATAACAAGCCTGAGCCACTGCAACCACGTGGCAGGGCAGCGTCAACCGCACTCACTCTGGTGATTCAACTCCAAATGATACAGCGCCAAAAGTATTATGCGCAGGAAACATTGTGAGTGCTAGCAGCTATGGCACCCTTTTTTGTGGCTGCCTTTTGATTAACACGGAAAAAGGCCAGATCGGGGTCAAAAACGGCAATGTCATTTGCTGCAGGTCCCGATACGGCACTAAAAGGGGCAGCCTGTCAAAGCCCCTTAGTAATGCACAACTGGGAAGCTCTATGTGAAGAGTTTCCATGTTCTAACCAAAATCTCCCCTCACACAAGAAATTTAGATCATCACGTGACTCAGAGGACTCAGAATTATAGCCTTTGTCTTTTTCTGATATGCCTATTGTTCAAGATCCACAGGAGATAAAAGGCAAAGCAGAATGGGGAGAACATTCAGCATCATGCCCCAGATATTCTGAAGTGATCAAATCATATTTGGGGATGCTCCCATGTGCTTTTCCTTACTCCTTAACTTAATCACACTGTGGATGAGGTATTATTCTCTATGCCAGGTTGACCATTTGGGGATGTCCGTCTTATATTCACAAAGGAAGAATGGGAACTGTTGGAATCGCGAACCCAGAAGATTTGTTATTACAACGAGGGTTGAATGATGGCAAAAATTACTCAGAATGTTTCCATCCTCCCTGGGTACCGGAATTTTTAACCCATTTGCATTTTCATCTAACAGAGATGGTTGGTCCTCTGCACACTATATTATTTTCATAACACCAATGATTCCACTAATCATTGCCGTGGCACCCCAATCATGTAGAAATCTTTGAATTGAGGATGTTTTAGGTGACTCACTAAGAGCTCTTTTAGATCCTATCAAGGATTCTCAAATACTACCAATTTCTAAACTGCCAATCCTAGGATTTTTCCATAGCACAGGAACCTTTTTGGTTCACAATATTCCTCAACAGCCATCCCCAGAGGAAGTTTACTGATTTTCTTGGTCCCTCTATCAGCATCTTTCTAAGCCTTCTGGACAGGCTTCCAGTTTTCCTTTTGGGAAAAACTGTTTTCCCCTGGTTCTACAATGTCCCAACAAAAGGGCCCAACAGTGGCAAAACTCCCCCATCTTCCCAGAAGGATGTGGTGTGGATTTATTGATGAGCAAAAACAATGGGAAAATGCAACTCTGAGATCCTCCTGGGAGTCCACGAGTGGCCCCCTTATACCACAACATTGTCCATACTCTGCCCATTAGAGATGTCTCTAAGGCGTTTTTAAGGCTTCTCTATCATGGACCTTGAGCCTAACCAAAACATTGGATCCTGACTCCCCACAACGCCTCATTCTTCAGCCTTCCTATTGATTTCTATTGTAGGTTTATTCCTTTCTCACAACATGCATCTCAAAGTGCTCATCGTTCCGCATCACACTCATGTGTATAAAATAAAATAATAAAATTCATTATGTATTTTCTACCAGCTTGTCTGTGATGAGACAATCAAAATAAATATGTTTTATATGTCTTTTAATAGGTACTTTTAATTGTAACATGTTTAATCCTGTTTTTAAGGGGGGAAGGAAGGGAAGGGAAATTTGTGATATAATGTTGTTGAATGTGGATATTTTAATGTGTTGTTTGAGCCATTCTCACCAAATGCATCTCAAAGTGTCTCCTCTTCCTGCTTCACAACTATTCATGTGATCTAAACTAAATAATAACAATAAAACGTACAGTGGTGCCCTCGGTGGTTAAGAATACTTCGTAACGCGGCCGCTTTCGTACACGACCGAAAAGCCTTTTGTAAGACCGAATTGCCTATACGCTACATGGGGGAAACAAAAAAAAGCCGCGATTTTCCGTGGCGAAAAGACCGTAAAAAAAAAGCACCCAAAAGTTTTTTCGTAACCCGAAAAAACATTAGTAAACCCGAAACAATAATTCCCCTATGGGCATTTTTTTCGTATCCCGAAACATTTCGTAACTTGGGGTATTTCGTTATCCCGAGGTACCACCTGTATTTTTTATCCTGCTTTCTGGTTACAGAAAATCACAAAACGCTCACCAAACACATTAACAAATCATCCACATTCACACACATTATATCACAAATTCCCCCCTTAACACAGGATATTAAACAATGTTTACAATTTTAAAATAACCTATTAAAACAGAAAATAACATACAGCGAAGACAATCGGTGTGGCAACATTATCAAAGCGGATTGAGGGGGGCAGTCATTCTGTGGCCTAGTCCACTTTTATTCAGGAACCAGCCTGCTGGGGACAGCTTATTTTTATATATGCCAAAGAGAAAGAGAATGAAAATGAAAAAGCGCTTTATAATAAAAGGTTAATAAATAATAATAATAATCTAATATACTAATCAATAAATAATTATAAATATCAATATCATTGAGTTCCCCCCAGAACATATTAAGGGTTGTTTATAAGCAGTTTATGACCCATACAACTCATGAAAGGGTAGGGAAGGAAGGGAAGAGGACACAGAAACTTTTATCTGAATATGATAGGAAATAAACATGAACCCATCTGACGACGTGGTGCTGGACGAAGAGTGCTTAGGACACCATGGATTTTCTATAAAGACAATAAATGAATCTGAGGACCCGTTTTACACAACGGGCCACCCCTAGGACCGACTCAGTCCTTGCTAGTGTTAGAAGAAAGGGGGCATACTCATTCCAGTAGGCCCCTTCAACCCTAGCACGGCTGACGATCCCCGTAACAACTAAACTACGCTCACGATTCGCAACCGACCTCAACGTTCCGGCGGCGCGGGTAGGTTGTGACGTAAGTGCGCACCAACCACCGAGGAGCGCATTTTCCGTGGCCTCGGTATAAGAGCTACCGTTTCGGAGAGCTACGTTCCGACTTTTGCATCGCTGAGCGCAGACCTTTAGATTTGAATGTCGGCCAGATTGACTCACGGTGAAGGAAAAAGCGAGCCAAGACGTGCACTCTTCTCACTCCTCCCTGCATAAAAGTCGCACGGTTTTTTTTTTTTTGTTTTATGTCCTGTTGGTTTGTATGGGGCTTGACAGCCCAAGGAAATCCCTTTCCACGCCGTGGGGAAGAGCGGCCTTTTGTCCACTTACCCCCCCCCATGGCATGAAACAGCAGACGGGGATATGTGCCTACAGAAGATGACGATAGGGACACTGACGGAACCGATGCGGCAGGGGAAACAGGGAGGAAAGGGGCGAGCGAGCAGAACACCTTCCAACGGACGGAGGACCCGCCTCCTAGAGCAGATCAGGTCTGAAATCTCGAAAGCCCAAGAAGCAAGATTACCCAATTGGGCTATCCTAATTTGGCCACAAAAACCAAAACATTTAGAGGCATAATCCTTATAGAAGAAAACCATGCTCTGGAAGTGAACACAGCAGAAAAAAACGGAAGCAACAAAAAGACAAAAAAAAAGGAAAAAAGACTGCAAGGCAGATGGAGATACACTCCATTAAAAGTCACACGCTTGAATTACAGACTAAGGAGAGAGAGTATTTAAGTAGTTAGAGTGTTTATGGACAAAGGTTTCTTTGTTATGTTAGAATCTCTCCATGGCTTTTGCCATGATTGAAGGCAATTAACCAACTCATTCTTTTCCTACTTGAGTTTTGTTAGCCCATGTTTTCTTCCCCTCTGCTCTTCTTAATGCTGAGATTCAATTTGTCTTCTCCTTACCCTCTTTAGCACCACCTTGTGAAGCAGCATCAGAGCTTCCAACAGGCGTAGAAAGAGAAAGATAAAATGCCAGCCACGTGGGAAATGTTTTGTTTTTTACAGGCCACAGGCCTTTTGAACATCCCGGTCACCACAAGGAGACAAACCACCCACATGACAGCAATGTGGGGCAAAAGTTTTTTGTTACATCACAGGTTTACAGATGTTCCAGTAAAGAACTTCACATTGTTTTGAAATATTAGTTGGAGGTCAGACATTAATATTCCTCTTTCAGAGTGGTAAATCTCAATTGCTACATGGGAAATCACTTTAATATCACCTCCATTGCTATAACCCAGGGGTAGGCAACCTGCGGCCCGCGGGCCAGATGCGGCCCGGCAAGGCCTTGGGACCGGCCCCAGCCGATTGCCGCCGGGGCCTTTGGGGGACAATTGTCTATAGAAGCCTCAGAAACATGCATTTATATTAACATTTTTTAAAAAATCAGCAATTTTTTTTCGCGTGTCCTCCATTTTTTTTAAAAAAGTGGCTCCCATTTGAAAATTTTGTCCTACATTTGTCCTGGTTTATTTATATATTTAATTTTTAAAAAAATATTTAATTATTTATTTTTTGGCTTCGGCCCCCCAGTTGTCTGAGGGACAGCAACCCGGCCCCCGGCTCAAAAAGGTTGCCTACCCCTGCTATAACCAGTTGACAAGGTGATCAGTGATAGGGTGGAAGCTACCATAGATTAGATCAGGTGCTATTCTGATTGATCACATAATCCACCATGATCCTCCTTTTAGACAGTTCTCATCGACTGCTTCAGGTTTTCAGTGGCTGACTTGCTATAGTCCATACAAGATGTCATTAAAAAGAGACTTAGACCCAACATGGTTAGAAGGCAGGTGCCTGCCATCACATCGGTTCTGCTCCATAAGAGAGCAGCTAGAATGGCGGCCATCCTCACATTAAGAGGCTGTTGAGGGGAGTTTCCAACAGGGCCCAGCCCACCAGACATCGTTTTCCAACTTGGGACGTGAACACAGTCTTAAAGGCTTTGATGATTGGGCCGATCCAGTCCCTTCGGGAGGCCTTCCTCAAACACCTCTCCCTCAAGGTCATCTTACTCACAGCCATTCCCTCTGCCAGTCGGGTATCAGAGCTGGGGGCCCTGTTGGTACGTAAAGACTTGTGTATTTTTAGACCAAACTCAGCGTGCCTTTGTCCAGACCCTTCCTTCATGCCTAGGGTCAACTCAGCCTTTCAGGTGTCACAGGACATTCTCCTGCCTTCATTCTGCTCCAATCCTAAGAAGGACTTGGAAAAAACCTGGCACACATTGGATGTGTGCAGAGCCCTCACAAATCAATCAAGCGGACTTCAACCTTAGGTCATCTGAGATGTTCCTTTCCTTTCGCCTGGGCTGTTTGGGGTGCAAGGTACCAGTCTCGACTCTGAGTAAGTGAATCAGGACTTGAATTCAAAAGAGCTACTGAACTCTTGATCTCACTCCACCCGAGGGGTTGATGGTGCACTCAACCAGGAGTACATCTACCTCTGCGGCCTGGACCACTAGCGCTTCCCTGTCAGATATTTGCAGGGTGGCCACATGGAAGTCGCCTTGGACCTTCATAAGACATTACAAACTGGACGTGTCTCAGTCCGCTGAGGCGTCATTTACAAGGAGGGTCCTCCAACAGATTGTGTCGGGGCCACAATCTTCTAGCAGCACTTCCCTCCCGGTTCAAGAGGGCTTTTGTAAATCCCAGAATACTGTACAGGAGGTTAGGGCCCTGTCTGCTGGGAAAACGAACGTTGGTACTTACCCATGATACGTTCATTTCCAGCAGACAAGGGTCCTAGCATCCTGCCCACCCGGGTGCTGCCTGCGGCCTCCGACCCTGCCTGCCTGTTGGTGGACCTGCCTTGTTCTTCTTCTTGTTGTTGTTGCTGGATTGGTTTTTCTGAGTTTTTGTTTGTTCTTGGACTAGTTTTTTCTAAAGTGTTCTAGTTAACCCTTAGCTGATGTTACTAAAGTTCAGTTCCTTGATTTACCTTACTAGTCGCTTGGCTTGTTATTGACTGAGGCCCAGGGGGCTAGCTCCTCCCTATATAGGGGCCGGTCTTTTGTTTATTGTCCCTGCCTCCAGGAGCAAATAGGAGGAGGTAAACCCAGAATACAGGATGTTAGGACCATCGTCTGCTGGAAATGAATATATCACGGGTAAGTAGCAACTTTCGTTTCTATTTTAATGCTTTTGCATGCTTTTAATTGTATTACTCTTTTAAATTACAAGTCGCTTTGAGTCCCAGCTTTTGGGGGAAAGCAGGATATAAATAAATATAAGAAGAATCACAGATTTTGAAGAGACCCCCAATGGTCATCTGGTCCATCCACCTGCCATACAGGTACATGCAGTCAAAACACTCTTGACAGATGACCTCCGATCCAACCTCTGTTTAAAAACCTCCAAAGAAGGAGACTCCACTAATCTCCAAAGAAGTGTGTTCCACAGTTGAACAGCTCTTACTGTCAGGAAGTTCCTCCTAATGTTGAGTTGGAATCTCTTTTCCTGTAATGTTTTTATTTAATTTTATTTCTTTTGAGAGTCATAAAAACATGTAGTACACATTCATCTCCCTGACAATAATCTACAAAGACAACATATAAAACCAAAGAATACATACATTGTGAAGTCAGAGGCTTTCATGGCTGGCGTCCATAGTTTTTTGTGGGTTTTTCGGGCTATGTGGCCATGTTCTAGAAGACATAAATTAACTAAACTTAAAGAATATTAACTGGCAATCAATTGTTACTTCGTCATGCACAGTCTTCTTGGTATTAAACTCTGGTTATTCAAGGTTTCCATAGTATCTCATCTTGTAGCTGATCTTTTTATTTATGCAGTTTTCTAATTCTAGTTTCCTAGTTCAATCACACTATATGTATTTTCATTCTAATACTGATTTCTAGCTGGACATCCTAAAACAATGTTTTTTAAGATACTCCATCTCATTATTGTCACAGTGGATCTAACATCAATATATTTCCCTGTTTTTGTTTTAGATGTTACACTACTAACTCCCAATCCTCTGCAAATTTCTCAATTTTCTGATTGCGTACAAGTCTCATCAATTTATTCATTTCCATAACATCTAGTAGCTTTGACAGACAATCCTCTAATGAAGGCATTGTCACAGATTTCCTTATTGTTGCATAGACCTGTCTTGTAGAATAAAATTCTATCATGTTTTAACCCCATGATTGATCTAAGATGTTCAGCAAAAAGGTTTCTGGTTTAAATTCTATATTTTCTTGTAGAATTACATTTATTGCATGGTGTATTTGGGGTGTCTCTCCCTTTCTGCCTTCATCACCAACTTTCTTCTCTTCTGGCCTTTTTCTCCAGCGTCCTCCAGCTTTTCCTACTAGAAATAGAATAAGAGGGTAAGTTTCTGTCCTTTCCCTGCATTAACATTTCTTCCTAGGCTGAGCTTGTCGTTCATTTAACTCTTGGAGGACAAAGAAAGACTGAAGGTAACAATTTATTCCCCCCCCCCCCCCCCCCTCATTCCTGCAAACCTTAAATTCTCATCCCTGGTAGGACCTGGAGATAGGATCCCATGCAAAAACACTGTGGCTGGGTAAATAACAGCCAATGGGTTGGCGCCCAATTCCCTTCCAAGGGAGGCTGAGGGACAGTAATGGCTTTTGGGAAGGGTGTGTATAAATATTTATTTTCTTTGCCTTTGGGTGATTCTCCTGTGGCCCTCCAGGTATTGATGAATTGCAACTCCCACTAGCCTTTTGGACAGCATACCAAATAACCAACACGTATAGGGTTACAGGATTCCCGTTCTGGCCTCAGAGCTAAATTTTGTGCACAATCCTGCTAGTGTGGGGATAGGATTAGGTTTGGGGGTTTTCCTAACAAAGGAAAGAATCCAACAGAAGAGCATTCTGTTCTTGTTTAGTGCTTTCAGATTGTCTTCCATCTTGGGCAACCCTATGAGTGAATGACCTCTAAGAGACCCTGTTGTTAACTGGTTCAAACAGTTCTTGCAAGGTTAGTATTTTGGCTTCCTTCAGTCATTCCATCTATACCGCATGCTTTCTCTTCCACTTTACTAACCATAACCGCCTTTTCTAGTGAATCATGTCATCTCATGATGTGTCTAAATATGACAGCTTCAAATTAGTTATTTTATCTTTTAGGGAAAGTTCTGGTTTGATTTGCTTTCAGACCCATTTAATTGTCTTTTTGGTGGTTCAAAGAAGATGGCATAAATGTGGGCACATGTGAAACAGCTTTCTTTTACCTTTTGCAGGTGGCCAGAGGTCCGGGATAGGCCTGTTGGGTCTCCAAACAAGGAGAGGAGAATCTCCATTAGATTACTTCTCCATGGAAGAAACTGCTATAAAGAAGCTCTTGGGACAGGTTAGCCTTCACCACCACCTCTTTTGAGATTGAACCATTGGGAGGGTTCTGCAACAGAGAGTCTCAAACAGTTGATACCAAGGGCATAAGGATTCCCTCCTCCCAAAGTGTAGTTCAATTTTTCCTCCCATGAACTGAATCTTAGGTTTGTCCGTCTGGGATATGATGGGTGGCCAGATACCATCCTCTGTCCTGCAGTGGCTCAGTTGATCAGTGTTTCCTGCCATCTTACCTTTCCTTTCTCTCCCCCTGGTGAATCAGGGCTGAGGTGGTGGGACTGGACTTCAGGGACTCCTCAGGATTGTCCACAGGGCTCGCTCTATACTTGTGTTAACATCAAATCCATGGCCTTTAGGTGGGATTGGTGCCCCCATTTTGGTAAAGGGTTCAGGCTGCTGGCTTTGAGACTGAGAGACAGCAATTTCTAATTGTTTAATTAGTTCTTGTATTTTTACTACCAGGAATGGGAAGAGATCTTTGTGGTATTCTCTGCTTTTTGTGCCAAAATAGTTCCACTTATGTACCAAATGGAAGTTAAGGAAGTGTAAATCCAAAACATTTGCAGGACACAAGACTTGGCAAGGCTGCCCTAGATGTAGAGTAGTAATGGATGTTGGGAAAACATATGTGGGAAACCTCACATGTAATATATAAAATTTCTCTTCTCATGAGAAAGTTAATTCATTAGGGAGCTGGTTTGTAAGCTTAGCTTCTGTCTCATGTTCTGTTCTTCAAAATGCTCTGAACCCATGGCTTTTAGGCAAGGTTGGTGCCACCACTTTGGTGGAGGAAGGCAGCTGACAGTCAAGTGGTAGACCATCACGAACAGCAGCAATTGCTAATTATTTAATTGTCCCTGATAGGGATGGAAGGAGAATCTTGTGGTATTCTCTGCCTTAGGGGCCCAAATAATTAACTAATGTGTCCAAATAGCTGGAAATATTAGGAGTAAAAATGCAAAACATCAGCAGCACACTAGACTGAGCAAGGCAGCCCTGGAAACATTCCAGCTAGTAATCATATTGGGAGGATCTATGTGGAAAATCTCCTACGTGTTTGAATTGCCCTGGGAAGGAAGCCTTTTGGAAAGGAGGACGGTACGGTAAGTGCTGGGGGATTGCAGGGACCCCATATTGGCTTTCTGGGTGGAAAGAGGGCAGGAGAGGAAAAAGGATCCTCCTTTGGAGCCATGGCTGCTGGGAGGTCTCCAGGGGTTTGGAGGAAGGCTTCTTCTTGGGATGGAAGCAAGGAAAGCCTCCTTTCCAAAGTTCACACAGTGTCTGTGTGTGGATGGAGGGATGGATGGATGGATAGATGTGTGTGTTTGTGTATATATATATCTCCCACTTACCTACCAAGGGTCACACAGTGTGTGTGCGTATAGATAGGTAGATAGATAAATAGATAGATGTGTGTGTATGTATCCCACTTACCTTCCAAGGGTCACACAGTGTGTGTGTGGATAGATAGATAGATAGATGTGTGTGTGTGCGTGTGCATGTGTATATCGACAATGGAACACACTCCCTCGGAGTATAGTGCAGTCTCCTTCCTTGGGAGTCTTTAAACAGAGGCTAGATGGCCATCTGTCGGGGATGATTTGATCTGGATTTCCTGCATGAAAGGGGGTTGGACTTGATGGCCCTTGCGGTCTCTTCCAACTCTGTTATTCTATGATTCTATGAAAATCTCTCAACACATGAAAGCTAGTTCATCAGGGAGCCAGGCTGTAAACTTTTTTTCTTCCTCATGTGCTGTTCTATTCTTCAAGATGCAGGGAGTTAAAGAAAAGAAATGGGAGAATATTTAAATGTATCTATTTATATTTTGAAGCGATCAAACCCTGTTGGGGAGGCACCATGTGTTTTCCTTCACATTGGATCAGTTTCTTTCTCTGGATGAGGACTATTTTCTCTTGCAGGTGACCTTTGAGGATGTGGCTGTGTATTTCACAAAGACGGAATGGAACCTGCTGGATGAGAACCAAAGATCTTTGTACTGGGATGTCATGATAGAAAACTACGAGAATGTGTCCTCCCTTGGTAAGGAATCTGAATCCATTGCCTTTTCTATGGAGGGTCTTCTCCTAGCGCTTTTATTCCATTTAATTGTTATAGCAGCATCCTGTGGAATTTTGGGATTTGTAGTTTAGTAAGACACTAGACCTCAACAGTTGAGGATTTTCAAAACCCATTCCTAAATTGCCAGTCCTAAGATTTCATAGGGAGGGATCATGGCAGTTAATAGATACACTTGACTATAAGTCAACTTCATATATAAGTCGAGGGCAACTTTTGGAGCGAAAATTATGGGTTTTGATATAACCCATAAATAAATTGAGGGTAAAACTTGAGGGCCTGTAACAAACGATGGAGCAGAGGAAGACAATGCCAGAGAACATACAGAATTCCACAAGGCATAACTGTTTGTGCTCACCCTAAAGGTTGGATGTATGAGGTTAGGGGGAACACAGTGCTTCTTTTAGGTGCTCTCAGGCTGGATTAAGCTCTTGCCTTTCACCAGGGATGATTCCATTTTTAATAAGAGTTAGTACAGTATTTTGGCCTGTGCATAAGTCGATCTGGTTTGGGGGGGTTAAATTTTTGACTAAAATTTCTACACTTATATGTGAATATGTACAGTAATGCTTTTTGCCCCCAAATGCCCTTCAACACATTTCTAAGCATTCAGGGGTAGCTGTGTTGGCCATTTAACAAGTACAAACAAAAATCCATCAATGATACCTTTACTGGCCAACCAAAATGCACAATATATTTATAGTTTTTTGTGGGAGTTTTTGGGCTATGTGGCCATGTTCTAGAAGAGTTTCTTCCTGATGTTTCACCAGCATCTGTGGCTGGCATCTTCGGAGAATGCTTGCCTGGAAAGGAGTGTGTGTGTGTGTGTGTGTGTATACTGTGTGAACCTGGGAAGGCAGGAGTGATTTGCATGTGTAATGTTCTGTTGCTAATGGCAGTCCCCAGGGTGGGAGGGTCTGCAAAAGAGGACTAGTGTCTGCATGATTAGTGCTCATTGTCTAATCCTCTTTTGCATACCCTCCAATAGGTATGCAATAGGGAGTTTTTCAAAGTCCAGGAAATTTAAAGTCCTTCTAGGCTTCCAATTTCCTCTTGAGAAAAACACCTCCCCTGGCCCTTAAATGGCTCAAAGAGGGCCCAACAGTGCTGTCTCCACTTTCCCTAAGGGATGTTGGAGGATATTTAGAAGCAAACATTTACTTTTTCCTCCAGTGGTGCAATGGGAGGATGCCATGTGGGTTCCCTTGGGGACCCAGTATTTCTCCCAGTCCTCAAAAGTTGCCCATCCCTGTCTTAAGAGATTTCTGAAACCTTACCCTCACTAAAAAAAATTGTCCCAATCTCAGCTCATCCATGATGCTCTTGTGTAACATCCTCAGTCCATCCATCCCCCTTGATCAGCCTTTTCTATTTATATATTTATTATCTTGTCTTTCTCCCTAAATGGAACTTAAAGTGGCTTACAATAAAATTTCTTATTCCTGCTTCTGTCACAGATATTTTATAACAGCAACGGTAATATCTATTTTTTTACCCACCTCTCCCCATGGATTGAGGCAGGGAACAACAACAGACCAACAAATATGTATCATTTAAGAACACAGCATCAGTTAAAACATACAGCATCTCACTTTTGGCATCTCTTCCCTACCACTCTCACTTTCACCCAACCCCTCCCCTCCCAACTCACACACACAGAGTGATTCACATATTGAGAGATAACCAATGATCTGACAAATTTTAATGCCTGGTTTAAGTGAACTGTTGTGAATCAGCTCAGGTACTTGTTTTTAGACCTATCAGGAGGTTTCATTTAGCAATACCTATGAAGAGGGGAAAGGAGACACAGAAGCTCCTTTCTCTGATGTATCTTTTCCTTCTTGTGCTGGATTAACTCTATTGCTGCTCCTAGAGATCCGTCCCCTCTGAACGCTGAGATTCAGTCTTGTCTGTCCTTCTTTTTACAGGACAGCTTGTGAATCATACAGGAGAGAAACCACACAAATGCCAGCAGTGTGGAAAGTGTTTTGCTCAAAGGTCATACCTGAGGAAGCACTTGAGAGTCCACACAGGAGAGAAACCATACAAATGCCAGAAGTGTGGAAAATGTTTTGCTCAGAGGCCACACCTTGTGTCTCATAAGAGAGTCCACACAGGAGAAAAACCATACATATGCCAGCAGTGTGGGAAATGTTTTGCTCACAGGTCAACCTTTGTGATTCATGAGAAAAGCCATACAGACAATAAATCATACAAATGCGAACAGTGTGGAAAATGTTTTGCTCAGACATCAAGCCTTAGGAGACACTTGAGGGTCCACACCGGAGAGAAACCTCATGAATGCCAGCAATGTGGAAAGTCTTTTCTTCACAAGTCACAGCTTGAGAAACACCAGAGAGTCCACACAGGAGAGAAACCTTATGAATGCCAGCAGTGTGGAAAGTGTTTTGCTCAAAGACCTCACCTAGGGCAGCACTTGAGAGTCCATACAGGAGAGAAACCGCACAAATGCCAGCAGTGTGGGAAATGTTTTGCTGACAAGTCACACCTTGTCAAGCATCAGAGAGTCCATACAGGAGAGAAACCATACAAATGCCAGCAGTGTGGAAAATGTTTTACTCAGAAGTCACAGGTTAAGATACACCAGAGAGTCCACACAGGAGAGAAACCTTATGAATGCCAGCAGTGTGGAAAGTGGTTTACTCGCAAGTCAGTGATTGTGACTCATCAGAGAGTCCACACTGGAGAGAGACCATACAAATGCCAGGAGTGTGGGAAATGTTTTGTTCGCAAGTCAGTCCTTGTGAATCATCAAAGAGTCCACACAGGCGACGTACCATACACATGCCAGAAGTGAGAAAAATGTTTTGCTTGGAGCCCCTCATCCAGAGAGTACACACAGGAGAGAAACTCCATTGATCAGAATGGAGACTGCAGTTACGAAATCAGAAGAATAGGAAGGGCAGCTAGAACTAGACAACATCCTAAAGGTACAACTCAATATTAAAGTTAGAATTTTCCAGTCCATTGTATTTCCCATCACCATGTATGGACTGCAAGAGCTGGACAGTGAAGAAAGCAGACAGAAAATTAATTTATTTGAGATGTGATGCTTGAGAAGAGTGCTGGCGATACCATGGACAGCCAAAACGATAAATAGTTGGGACCTAGAACAAATCAAGCCATAAATCTCCCTGGAAGTGAAGGTGATTAAATTGAGGCTGTCGTACTTTGGCCACATCATGAGAAGGCATGACTCATTAGAAAAGACAATGATGCTAGGAAAGGTAGAGGGCAGTAGAAAGAGAAGACGCAATCAGCGAGGCTACAGTACTGAGACTACAGTACCTGAGCAGAGAGGTAGATGATAAGAGGAGCTTGGAGACATTCATGAGTCAAGGTGGATTTGAACAACAACAATAATACATGCTAAGTGGCAGTGATATCGCAGGCCTTCACAGCTAAATTGCAAAATCTATGGAGATTAAATTTTTGTTGTTAATATTGTATTGAATAAGATGCCTGGCACTCATATAAAATTATATAAAAAATACTCATATAAAACCAAATTCTGCAGTTGTGTTTTCTTATATATGTTATGTTTGCTTCTGTGCTTAGAAGGTTGGGATGGAAGCTGCATGTGGAAGGAATTTTTCTGCTGGGAGTTTGTAGCTACTAGTGAGAAAAGGTTGGGAGCGGGAAGAATTGGCAAAATTAAAAGTGACTTTAATATTATGGGAATGGGAGAAATTGGCCTTAGTCTGCCAAAATTATGGGGAGGAGTAATAGGCATTTTATATTGTATGTCGGTTATCATGTTCTGTCCATGTTGTTTTTCTGGTAACATCTCTGCAACTTTTGAAATAAAGCATTGCTCTTTAACTTACAGAAGAGTGATTTAAATTGAGGAATTTATGTAAAATAGGTTAACTACAGTGAGTTACGAAGTTACTTTATAGATTGAAAATCAAACGATAAATTATTTTTGTGTCTGTATGTGTTTGTTTGTATAGATATATATAGATCTATTATGTTCATTGGTTTTTAATTGTATGTCTTACAATGTTGATAAACCAAATAAAAGAAGAGTGATTTACTGGGTTGGGGAGTTTACACATTTTTTGTGGTCAGTGTCCCAGTTAAGGAGAGGATCAAAATTCAAAATGACCTGAATCGATTAGAAAGCTGGGCCAAAACTAACAAAATAAATTTCAACAGGGAGAAATGTAAGATACTGCTCTTAAAAATTAAATGCACAGATGGGGTCACACTCTCCTCCAGCGACTGTGTTCGCAGTCTGGGGGTGCTCCTTGACTCGTCGCTCCTGATAACAAATCAGGTAAATGTGACGGTCAGGAGTGCCTGTTATCAGCTTCGGCTGATACGCCAGTTGCGCCCTTTTCTGGAAGTAAGGGATCTCGAGACGGTTGTGCACGCGTTGGTAACCTCACACCTTGACTTCTGTAATGCACTCTACATGGGGCTACCCCTGTGCTTGACTCGGAAATTACAGTGGTTCAAAACATGGCGCAGGCTTGGTCTTCGGAACTCTAGGGGGACCATACTCCGGTTTTGGGTCCCTCCCACTGGCTGTCCATCAGCTTCCGGGCCCGTCAGGTGTGGTTTCCACCCTTAAAGCCTAAATGGCTTGGGTCCAATCTATCTCAGGGACCGCCTCCTCCCGTACAATCCTCTCCCCGCTCTCCGGTCCTCTGGGAAGAACTTACTGCCGCCTATAAAATCTAGGCTTGCAGCAACCTCCCAGAGAGCGTTCTCTCTGTCCGCCCCCAAACTCTGGAACGACCTGCCGGATGGATCCGTCAATAACATAATTAGACAGCTTTAAAAAAAGCGGTTCAAGCGGATCTCTTCCGGCAGGCCTTTCCAGATTAACCATCCCGGCCCAGGTTTCCCAGTTTCCCTGATTCCCTCATTCCTCCCGTGGCCCCATCTTAGTGATGGTTGGATCAACAGAGGATATCAGTGGTTTTAGTTTTTAATTGTTGTTTTATGCTTGATATTGTGTTTTTATATGTTATACTGTTTAATACTGTCTTAAGGGGGGGAGGTGATAAGTGTTTTTTTTATTGTTGTATTTTATATTTTACTGTGTGTCAACTGCCCTGGATTGGTTTCCATAGGGCGGTAGCCCTGAAGTCCTTGCTGACCCCACTTCCCGAAGCAAACCATTTTCCCTGTATGCACACACATACGGAAAATTAAACTCAGTATATTTAGCAATTAACAAACTTAAAAGAGCTTACAACAAAATTGTCTCTCTATTTTAAGACAGTGTCTAAATGCAGGCAACATCTTGTGCTCCCATAATTGTAGTTCTTTTGTATAAAGTATATTTACAGAACTGATGCTGGATTCTTCTGAGGGAAACGCGCCCTCTGAAATGCGTGGGTGCTGCTGAAGGGGAGAGTATGGGAACTGAGACGCCCTGGTGGGGCATCCAGGGAGCAATTTTCATAAAATTTCCAGTCACACCCAGCTCTGATAATGACTTAATTACGTGTGGTTTACACATTTAAAAGGCCGAAAAAGGGGGAAGTTGGACCTGGAGGGACCAGGAGAAGAGCCCACACATGGGGTGGTTAGATGGGGCGGGTTTTTGGAGGGAGGGTTTGGTGGAAAAAATTAATTGTGTACCCTTTCTTCCTTTGTTTTTTTTTTTTGGGGGGGGTGCTATGATGCACGTAATTGAATGCACACACCTCACCTAAGTACGAATTTTGAGACGCATGGTGTTTCTTGATCCCTTTTCTTTGCAACAACCCAATGAGTTAGCATAAGAAGGGACCAGCTGGCTCAAGATCACTACAATATTTTATTTAAGCCATCTCTTCTCAGAGGTCTGCCTCTTTTACTGCTGACAGGCCTCCATAAGTTCCAGGGCTTGATGGGCATCCCATCTGCCACAGCTCTCCCATAATGGCTAAGACCAAAAGAAAGTCGCAGCCACACGGCCTGCGATCATTACCATGTGTCTGCAAGTGTATCCCTCCCTGTGAAGTTGAAGACTTTCCATGGCCAGCATCCTAGTTTTTGTGCGGTCTTTCGGGCTCTGTGGCCATGTTTGAGAAGTTTATTCCTGACTAAACTCTTCTCAAACATTGCGGCCCCCTAGACCGAAACCCCCCACAACCCCCCCCCCCTGGTAGCTTTGCAAGCATTCATTGCATGGTTCGACGAGAGCTGGGGGGGGAACTGACCATCAGCTGCAGTGTTAAAAAATGGCACCATTCTGGAAACCATGCCCCTGGGGACGAAGAAAGAGGTGTGACCCTCCACCACCTCAGAGCTGCCGAACGCTCGGCACACAACTGCACTGTTGAAGCCCACCAAAGGACCTTTCCCCACTGAGTTCTGCCTGCTTCTGACGGGCCCCTGGAAACCTCCCTCCCCATTGACGGTCTGAGACAAGATTGGAGAGGTCACACCTATCTGCCCGGTGGGAACAACTTTTGCTGTCGTGAAAACTGTTACCGGTGCTGTAGAATATGCTCAACAACGCCCGAGTTCTGTGATCCGTTCACGACTCGGCTCCAGAATCCACAGGAATGTTCACAGTACGCTACTCCTGCGGACTGGTAGGTGGACAGGACCTGAGTCCGGACCCACAAGGATCAAAACGGATTTTCTGTGGTTTCGGGGTGACTCCTGGACCGTGGCCACTACTGATACTGCTCATCGCGATTTCGCATTAGTTTAAACACATTATTATCGCGCCGAATCACCAGATTCGTTTTGTCCTTGCATGGCCTCCACTTGGGAGCAGGACCAGGACCCATGAATTGAGTATTTATATTGCTTTTAGCTTTTATTTTTACATGCCCTCCAAGACGCCGGGAGTTTACATTATATTGTTTTTAGTTATTACTTTAATCAATGTTTCTACCATTTTTTCTGGCAGCGTCCTCCACTTAGCATGGACCACGAAGCATGTTTCATCTCTATATGGTGTTTTTAGCTTTATTTTTGTTTCTACGAATCAGTAGAAAGACATATTGCACCACCAGTCACCGGTGCAGGAATCATAGACATTAGCGTGGACGAGGACCCCAACAAGGGCCCATCCAGGTCCAACCCCCATACTGCCATCCGGAACTCTCGTCCAAAGCATCCCCCCAAACCGATGCGCATCCAACCTCTGTTTGACGACCTCGCAGAGGAACGAGACTCCACTACACTCGCGGGCGTGGGTGTTCACTGTCAGCAGCCCTTACTGTAAGGACGCTCCTCCTAAGTTTGAGGTGGAATCTCCTTTTCCTGCAGCTTACATCCATTGTTCCGGGGTCTAATCCCTGGAGCAGCATGATAAACAAGCTGCTCTCTCCTCAATTGACATCCCTTCAAAATAAAAAATTTTAAACAGGGCTATCATCTTCACCTCTTACCCAACTCTCCTCCCAGGCTACTAAAAATCCCCAGATCCCTAAGTCGTCCTTCATAGGGCTGGTTTCCAGGCCCTTCACCATTTTGGTGGGCCCTCTTTGACACTTCTCAACATCCTTTTTGAATTGTGGTGCCCAGAACTGGACACAATATTCGTCCGCAGCACAGCGCTACTTGTGTGAGTTTGTTCTTTCTGTGATTCCTGTGATCCTAGCACTTGTTCTGACTATGAGTCATGCAGTTACATTTAGTTGTTTCAGTCATTACTGTGATTCACCGTTCTAGTGGGTAAAAGAACAGAATGAATCTACACCTGAAAAAGATGTTAAATATAGAGTTCAGTATGAACCCAGAACTATATTTGTGAAATGTAACTTCAGTATTAGGCGAAGAAGGAGAAAGAAAGCACTGGAGAATAGGACTATATTTAATAAGAGCAGCTAGAATGCTAGTGGCAAAAAACTGGAAATCCACATATACACCATCTATAGAAGAATGGAAAAATAAAGTATTTGAAAGGAAGGAATTAGACAGTTTAACTGCAATATTAAACAAAAAGGACAAGGAGAGAGAGAGAGAGAGCGCAGAGGGTTCAGATTCCTAGAGAGTCTTCTAATGGGGAGAAAGAGGAGCTCTGATTCCTAGAGAGTCCTCCAAGAGGAGAGAGAGAAGAGGCTCAGATTCCTAAAGAGTCTTGTAATGGGGAGAAAGAGGAGCCGTATGATTCCTAGAGAGTCCTCCAAGGGGAGAGAGAGAGCAAAGGCTCAGATTCCTAGAGAGTCCTCTAAGGGGGAGAAGGAGAGGAGCTCTGATTCCTAGAGAGTCCTCCAAGAGGGAGAAGGAGAAGAGCTCTGATTCGTAGAGAGCCCTCCAAGGGGGAGAGAGCGCGAAGGGCTCAGATTCCAAGGGAGGCAGGAATGTGGTCAGAAAAGTCACATGGGAGGAGGGACGGAGAACCATAGAGTTGGAAGAAAGCCCCAGGGCCACCCAGTCCAGCCCCATTCTGCCATGGTCGCCCTCCTCTGCATATGCTCCAGTTTATCAACGTTATTTTCAGATGGTGGTGCCTTCTCCTCCCTGTGCGTGGAATAGCCAGAGGAGGGGGAGGAGGAGGAGGAAAGTGAGGGGGGGTTCATGGGGGGGAGGGGGGCCCTAATATGGGGGCTTGGGGGCGCCCTAAAATGGGGAGTCCTTGCTGATTTCCCGGCTGGGGAGAGGGTTCTTGCTGCCCCTTTGAGGAGGAGATGATAGCAATAGCAAGTACCGTGCGTCCTTTTTTTACGAGGGGGATCCGTTCTGGACCCCTCCCACGTAAAAAAAGTGCGTATGCTCAAGCCCCATTGAATGTAACGGGGCTCATGCATGCGGTGCCACAGTGGCACATGTCCACCATAGGCGTGCACCCCATTCATCTAAATGGGACGCACTGTCCCGCATGCCCTGCATGCTCCCACATGGCTTTCAGCATATGCTGAAAGCCACGTATAGTGCGCCCATGTATGACGCGGGCACACTGTACATTTCTATACTGCTTATCAATGCAACTAAACACTTCCTAAGCGGTTTACAATGTGTAAGCTTTTTGTGGGTTTTTCAGGCTATGTGACCATGTTCTAGCAGAGTTTCTTCCTGACGTTTCGCCAGCATCTGTGGCTGGCATCTTCAGAGAATGCTTGCCTGGAAAGGACTTGGTAAACATTCTAATAAGATGCCAGCCACAGATGCTGCTGAAACATCAGGAAGAAACTCTGCTAGAACATGGCCACATGGCCCGAAAAACCCACCAAAAACTATGGATGCCGGCCATGAAAGCCTTCGACTTCACAAATGTGTAAGCTTATTGCTTATAAACTGGGTACTCATTTTAGTGCATGTGATTTTAAAGTTCTTTTCATTCTATCAATGGTTTTCACTCTAATGGTACTGGCTCTCTGATGAAAGAACCCAAATTGCCTTTCTTTCAGGCAAGAGACCTGTTCGCTATTGGAGGTCTTCACAGTTTTCTTGTTCTTGTGTGTGCCTTCAAGTCACCTATCAAGTTATGGTGACGCCATGAAAATTTCATATGGTTTTATTAGGCGACAAATTCTCAACTGGTTTTGCCAATTCCTTTCTCTGAAATAGACTTTACAATCCCTGGTATTTGTTGGCAATCTCATATCCAAGTACTAACCAAAGCTGACCCTGCTTAACTTCCAAGATCAGACAGGATCTGGTGCCACGTGTACCAAGATAATAATTATCACAACAATGTACATTGATGGTGCTCTGTAAATATCTGATATTATCTATACTAACACAACAATGTATTGGCTTTACAGAGCATCATAGGGACATCTTTGCCCTGAGACAGACAGAGGAGGAATAATTTTGATCCTGCTTGTGCTTTCATTGGTGTAATATATGATGGATGAACCAGACTCAGCTGGTCCTGAAGAACGAAGAGGTCCTGATGGCCTCAATGCTGAGAACAGTGAAGGATTCTGTGAGAAGACAATCCAGGGGTCCTTGGGTGAGGACCTGGCCAGCTCAGACACAAAGCGCCAGCATTTCAGGCAGTTCTCCTACAAAGAGAGTGAAGGACCCCGAGAGGTTTGCAGTCGACTCCATCATCTCTGCCATCAGTGGCTGAAGCCAGAGCAATACACCAAAAAAGAGATCCTGGACCTGGTGATTTTGGAACAGTTCCTGACCATCATACCCTTGGAGATGGAGAACTGGGTCAGGGAATGTGGAGCAGAGACCTGTTCCCAGGCAGTGGTCCTGGCAGAAGGTTTTCTCCTGAGTCGGGCAGAGGCAGAGAAGAAGCAGAAGGAACAGCAGGTGAGAGCATTTCTTCTTGGGGTCAAGGTGAAGAGGTTGTGGCTCTGGGCTGTCTTTTTTGAGATTCAGAGGGCAAAGACTACCTGAAGAGGTCCTGCTGAAATGTGGTGCCCCCAGATCTGAAATGTGGTGCCCCTCATCCTTCTCCATATTCCATGTCTTGAATCATGACTGCTGTTTCAGGTCAAGAATCTCTTGGTAGAAGTTAAGTCTGAATTCTCTGTGGCCAAGAAGGCTCCATTGGATCCCAGGCAGAGTCTCCAATGGAGGGCGATCAAGGAGGAGTGTGATGGAGGGGCTTCATTGCAAGGTAAGGATGTCTCTTTGTCATTGTTTTTGTGTGCTTTCTAGTCACTTCCATCTTATGGCAACTTAAGGTGACCCTATCACAGGATTGTCTTGGCAAGATTCATTTAGAGGAAGTTTCCCCTTGTCTTCTTCTGAGGCTGAGAGCATGTGGCTTGGCCAAGATTACCCAGGAAGTTTCCACATCAGAGCGGGGATTTGAACCACAGTCTCTACAGTCATAGTCCAGCACTGAAATTACTACAGCATGCCAGCTCTAATTTCCTCAATGGAACCTGTTGGACTTTTTGGTCTGATGTGGAACATCCATATACAGTAGGCTCTCTGAATCCGTGGACTTGCCATCCGTAATTTACAGCATTCATGGACTGCAAGCCCATGGGGGAGGGGGGTGGTGGAAGAGGAAGAGGTGATGGCAACAGGGAAGCAGAGGAGGCAGACCCTCCTTTTCCTCCCAAAGTTTCAGGAGAAGGACAGCCCCCCCTCACCAAGCAAGAACCCCCTCCATGGGCCGAACTCCTGGATGTTGTTGCTTGGCCAGTGGCAGGTAGAGTCTGGAAGGTGGGTGGGAGGCGAGGTCGTGTGGACTTCGAGAGTCCCGGCTGGACTCAGAGACTTCCCTTAGGCCAGAGAGAAGAACCAGCCCAGCGCCACCTGGGGGACATTGCAGCCAGACACCTGAAGCATACATAGCCTTCCTTTCCTCCTCTCCCAACTCCTCCTCCTTTTACAGTGGGCATAGCGAGGCCTGAAGGGGCAGGAAGCAGAGCAGCAGAGCCTCAGTGGGCCTGGAGCCGGAAGAGACCATGAGGTCATCCGTCCAAGCACCGAAGCACCCCTCCCCCTGAGAAGCGGCATTCCAGAGGGCTGCCCTTGGACCTTCCTTCCTCCTGGGTCTTCCAACTCCGAGAGACACCCAAGGCTTGCTGTTTCTGCCACCCTCATCAGGTCTGGATGAGCCTCACAGACTGCCCCATCCGTCATGTGCCACAGGGAAGAGCGAGCCAATGGACAGAAGCAAGTTCTCCCTGCAGACAGAAGGCTAGAAGACCTGGGAGGGGAAAAGGAAGGTCCAAGGGCGACACTCTGAAGTGCCACTTCCCCAGGAAGGGGGTTCTGGGGCCTGGTTGGATGGTCTCATGGTCTCTTCTGGCTCTGGCCTCACTGAGGTTCTGCCACTCCACTTCCTGCCCCTTCAGGCCTCACCATGCCTGCCAGGCAACAGGAGGACAAGTAGCTGCAGGAGAAGAGGAAGGCTTTGCAGGCTTTGGGAGGCCAAGTGCCATTGCCCCCAATGGCTGCGCCACCCTTGAAGTCAATGGGAGTTCAGAAATCATGGATTTTGGCATCCGCGGGGAATACCATGTGGATACCAAGTGCTGACTGTACAGCTCACGATTGTGGAAGTGGAGTTGTGCATGCAGGGTCACTTGGCTTCCAGGTGCACCTGTAGTTGTGCATTTTCCTGGGCTGGAAGTGTTCTTGTGTTCTAAGACTTCCAAGAGAATACAGGTGCACTTGAGCAAACAAAACACCATGTGTTCCAGGGCATTTTTTCTTTAACAGAAAATTTGGTACGAGAGGCACAGATCACATGGGAAGACTAGGGATGGGTTCCTGAGACACAAAAAAAGATGAGCAAGCCAAAATGTTTCAGCACACTTTTTCTCCAGAACTAACTATATGCACATTAGAAGTAAGACCATTAAGTCAGGGAAGCCTTGCATAAATAAACAAAAATGTTTGGAACCTTCTAGAACCCATTTGAAGGCTTCTTCCAAAATGAATTCAGGAATTACATTTTTTCCCGCCAACCCCAACTTTTCTTATGATTTCTGTTTTGGTGGCCAAATTCATAATCTGTGGGTTTAGGTTTGGGGTTTTTTAAGTGTTAGCTGTTGAGGCAGGCTTCTCTGCTCTTCCATTTTCTTTCCCTTTAGCTTTTCCTGCATGCTCAGTGAATATCTCTGGGGCAACCGCTGTTTTCCTTGTGTGTTGTGGGCAGGGTTTAGAAGGATCAGATAGAGCTGAATTGCACTGTTTCTCAGTCCAAGCATTAGTGTATTCTTTAGTCCAGACACATTGCTGCAACCAGATGCTGAAAACTCTTTATGGTTTTTCCAGCCCTCTTTCACCATCCTTGCAATGCGTCTACTGCTAAAATGGTTTCAGTTGTACAGAGGATGAAGAGGAAATGAGGGCAGGGAGGGTATAATATGTCTTTGTAAAAAGCAGGATATTTGTCAGAGCTTTTGTTAACTGAGGCGTATCTGTACTTCCTAGTGAGTCTTTACGATTGTAACCTCTAACAGCAGATGTCACTGGCTTCCCCCACCTTTGTCTCTCCCACAGAGGCTGGAATGATCCCACCAAAAAGGACTCAGACACCTCTTCCTCTTTGCAGTGGACCAGAACCAGATCAGGTAAGAAGGATTCCTGGAGCAGTCTGGGTTCATCTTTAACCAGATCACATTCCTCTCAGAGCAAGGGGAGAATTTCGTTTCAGTTTGGTTTGGATTTTTAAAAATTGTAAAAATTTATTAATTTATTTATTATTAATCTTTTAATAAACACACACACACACTCCCTACACAGACAATTTCTATTCTAACTCTGTTTTCAAATGGGCTTTTTCCATTTTCCATTTTCAAATTGAATTTTCAAATTCAAACAAGAACATTTTCTTCTGTTTTTAGGGCCTGTTGACCTTTGAGGAGGTGGCCGTGTCTTTCTCCCCAGAGGAGTGGGCCCTACTGGACCCTGACCAGAGAGCCTTGCATAGGCAGATCATAGTGGAGATCCATGAGATTATGGACTTTCTTGGTAAGGCTATCTCTTTTTCTCAATGATTATGTCTTCTGTTTAAAATTTATTTATAATAATGGCATTGCCAGCTACAGTACTTTGAAGCAGGTCCTGATTCAGCCCAAATCTAAAAAGGGATGAACCCTGTATATGCAGATCATGGAGGAAACGTGTGGGGTTATAGACTGTCCTGATAAGGCTCTCTTGTTTCCTTGTTGATTCTCATTTCCTTTCTAAAATGTGATTGGGGGATTGCGTGCTTCTGTGAGGCAAGAGACCATGCTGATAGTATCAAGGCTGGCAGTAGGATCTCCCACAATAGGCAGGATTTTGCTGAGAGTCAGATGAAATGTGCCAACAATTAGTGGGCAGCAATAGTCTGTGTGTGAGAGAGAGAGAGAGACAGACAGACTGACTGACTGACTGACTGACTGATGGAGGACCTCGGTGACAGAGGACAGAAGAGCAAAGGGCAGGTACCGTAGTATTGTATCTAATGATGCAACTGGACCCAAACTTAAAGGATGTTCGGCTGCTGGCCTGCACAGAGATGAAAGAAAAGTCCCAAGCTGCACAGCATTAATAGGAAAAGAAGGATACCCCAAAACAGGTGTATTGATTAAATCAAGGAAGCCATACAGCCACTCTATTCTGCTCTGGTCAGGCCCCACCTGGAATATTGTGTCCAGTTCTGGGCACTACAATTTAAAAAGGATGTTAAGAAACTGGAGTGTGTCTAAAGGAGACCGACTAAAATGGTGAAGAGTCTGGAAACCATGGCCTATGAGGAACGACTTAGGGAGCTGGTGATGTTTAGCCTGGAAAAGAGAAGGTTAAGAGGTGATATGATAGCCCTGTTTAAATACTTGAAGGGATGTCAAACTGATAAGGGAGCTAGCTTGTTTTCTGCTGCTCCAGACAGTAGGACCCGGAGCAATGGATGCAAGCTACAGGAAAAGAGATTCCACCTCAACATTAGGAGGAAATTCCTGATAGTAAGGACTGTGGAACACATTCCCTCAGAGTGCAGTGGAGTCTCCTTCCTTAGAGGTCTTTAAACAGAGGCTGGATGGCTGTCTGTCGGGGATACTTTGATTTAGATTTCCTGCCTGCATGGCAGGGGGTTGGACTGGATGGCCCTTGTGGTCTCTTCCAACTCTATTGATTTTATAATTCTATTGCCCTGAGTTTGCCAGGCAAGGCTATTATTATTATTATTATTATTATTATTATTATTATTATTATTATTATCTTATATCCTGCCTTTCTCTCAATATAGGGACTCAAGGCGGTGAATATCAATTTGCAAAGACTTGCCCACACAAGTACGTCTTTACCTGTCGCCAGATGGATAGCAGCAATGGAGCCATTCTGGCCTTTCTAGGGAGGGAGTTCCAAAACTTAGGAGCAGCCAATGAGAAGACACTCTCTCTTGTTCCCACCAAACATCCTGAGAGGGTGGTGGGACAGAGAGAAGGGCCTCTCCAGATGATCTCAGAATCCTAGGGAGGGAGACATGATCCTTCAAATAGCCTGGCGCCAAGCTTTGGAGGTCTCTTATACATAGGGTTCCGAGAACTTGACTTCTTGTCAGAAAACAAATTGAACAGCAAATGAAAAAATAACAGCAGAAGCATTGCTTCTTAATGGGAATAGTGTCTAAACTATGCCAGCCACAGGAAGCCCCTTAAGGCAGGGCTGGGGAATAGGCATCTGTTTGGATGCCCTCTACCCCACACACCAAACCTTTCACCAATCATATACCAAATTTCCCCCCAATCACATTGAAGTAGGGTTGCAGTGCTGGGGGCAGCACTGTGTAAGAAGGTGTTTTGTATCTCATTGAACAATTGTCTTAGATATAGAAAACATATCAGGGAGTATCTGAGTTGGCCATATGGAAATGTATGGTATCATCCTAAATCCACAAAACAGTGATACCTTTATTGGACCAATCAGTGGAGCTTCAAAAGGTTGCAACATGTATATTGAACATTTTGATTGGCCCAAGAATGAGGCTTTAGCCTCAGCCAGCCCATTTTGGCAACAATCCAGTTACCTGAGCATAACGTGAATATCTGCAAGACAATACTAACTCCATGCCCCATAGCAGAATAGCACAACACATGTCAGTGACTGAATGCCAGTGGGCAACCGCAATGCACAATGTTGCTATATGCGCTCCTTCACTTCTGCCACTGTTAACAGAATATGTCTGATCTACTGTGGTGAATTAGTCTTCCTGTAAGTGTTGGACAACATATCTGTGTGTAATGTCCCTAACAGAATGCCAGCCTTGGGTGTCTCAAAAGGGCAGCAATTTTTTAACTTTATTAATTTTTTTGTTTGTGGACTAGACTTCCTAGAAGGGTGGTGAACATCTTTCTAGACTGTTTTAGTTGTGTGTTCCTGCATGGAACAAGGTTGGAATAGATGGCCCTGGCAATCCCTTCCATCTCTAAGATTCTTTGATTCTGTGTTCTGAAACTCCTGTTGCCCTCAGCCCTGTCCTGTCCTCCCTTCACCTTAGAGAAAACAAGCAGAGAAGGAGGCTTACACCGTAACTGATGCAGAATGGGAAGAAATAAATATAAATCATAAGTACCAGTCTCAAAAAATATATAAAGGCTGAAACATATCTTTCAGTGTGTGTGTGTGTGTGTGTATACATACATACATCAGGTGAATAATAACTCCAACTGTAATAACAAAGTCCAGAAATAAACATTCACAAATATGCCATTCTGTAAGGGATAACTCATCTGAGTCCTATGCGATAAGAGATGATGGTCCCAATGATAAAAATTCAGTGGCCAGTCTGAAGACAGTAACAATGTCCTGCCACTATGCACTGGGTCACTTTGAACATTTCTTTTGTTGAGTTACTGGTGGCAATTGTAGCGATGGCAGCATAAATATCAACAGTACATCTTGTACTGGTAGCAAGACGGCTACACAAATACTCCGGACCATTTTTTTGTTTCTTTTCATTTCCTGAGTAAATCACTGTGTAGTTATCAAAATGACTCATTCCTGTCCAGTTTAGCTCACTTACCCCTAGTATTGCTGTATTTTATGCGTTGCTTTTTTTTTTTTTTTTACTATATCTAGTTTCCCTTGGCTCATGCTTCTCACAGTCCATTTTCCAACAATATGTGTAGTGTTGTTTCAAATAGTCTTTACTTTGTTGAGGTGTCAGCTGCTTGAATTCCTGGCTTTTTGTGTTCTTCTGTGACTTTGGTTAGTTCTCTATTTGTGATTAAACTGTGAGACTCAACAATGCCCTTCTCAGACACCGCTTACCTTTTGCTCTCTTCTAGAGACTGGACTGGAAAGAGTATAGGTACAGCTGCATAGATACAAGCCAACTTAGTTACTTAGTAAATGCCCCACCCATTAGACCATGTGCTTTTGGAGAACACAGGACAAACACTAAGAAGCAAAAATCCACCCTATGCCTTAAAAAGCAGTGAGAACCAAAAAGCCAAAAGTAAATGGGCACATATTTGCATATGTGGTGGCATTGCCCGTTTATAAAGTCTTTGTGGGTAACGATTCATCTCGAAATTAAGTTGATGTTAAAAATTGATTTTGATTTGTTGCCAGAATTATATTTTCTAAACATGACCTCATTACTAGGTCCTGATGAAGAAAGGAAGTTTTGGAAAATATTATTATATTTAATATTTTATCTGCAGCTAATATTATAGTAGCAAAGAACTGGAAATTACCATTACAACGGGCCAAGGAGAACGGATTACTTTAGTAACCCGAAAGACCAAAGTAGATTAACAGCATTATTAAACAAAAAAGATATGGCTAAATGGGAAAAGGACTGGGAAGCCATGATATTTCATTTGACTGCTGCTAAGAAACAGATTGCTCAAGAAACAATATTTTTTATGTGAATAAATGTAACAATTGTTTTGGGTTTAAAGATTTTTTTGTTAATATATAAAAATGTATAGTTTCTTATAGAAAGCTTTATAAATAAGCCTGTAAATTAATAGATTTATATTTTGATTTTATATGTTACTTTTGTCACGCTGGATGAATACAAGCTTTGTAAATAAAATATGTTATTATAATAATAAAAAACGCAGTGAGAACCAATGGTGCCATTCTGAGACACAGCTCACCTTCCACTCCTGCCTTAGATGCTCTGCAAAGCCCATCTTTACTTAGCATTGAGCCCCATTTGACTCAAGTTCAATCCTAGTTCAGACAGGAAGCTCCCCTCCCTTGGACTTTTCTCACAAATCCTCCATTTCCAATAGTCCTGCTCTGCATGTCTGAAAGCAGATGCCCCTGGAATTCCTCAAACAAGAGAAGAAAGCAGCAGTCCAGGCATCCAGGTGCTTGCCCCGAGTCTTCATCTTCAGATAGATTGAGCGGTGGCCTGTCATGACGGATACCGTTATATTTTTGTTGCAGCTCAAAAAAACCTGATATAGCAGATGAAACAAAACTAAAATCTGGAGCATGATATAGGAGTTTCAGCATGTAAAAACCCTAAACATCGCAAGATATCATGAAGAAATGGAAAGGTATTCACTTGGAGCTTAAAAGAGCACTGATACAAAAGTATTTGTTTGCTTGTTTGTTTGTTTGTTTGATTTATACCCATTGTGGTGAACCTATGGCATATGACGCCACTTCCCCCAGCACACAGAAGGGAGCAAGAGGAAGAGTTGCACACTTGTTCCTCCTCCTTCCCGGCCGTCCCAGGCCTTCAGCTGCCTCTCTGGAAGCAGTTGGAGACCGGGGATGGCACAGGGGGAGGAGGAGAAAGAGTGCCTGTTCCTCTTTTTCCTCCCTCATCCCTGGGCCTTAGCTGTCTCTGGAGAGGCAACTGAAGGCCCGGAGGACAGGGGGAAGAAATCCTGCCCCTAGAGGAAGGAATTGAACCACTGGCACCAGGTGCCAGCAGACCTTTTAGATTGGCCACTTGGTCCCTAAAAGGTTCACCATCACTTATTTATACAGTACGATCCATGATATTTCTGCTGGAAGCTGACCATAGACTCACACTGGAAGACCTGCAGAGTTGGCCTCTCTAAGCATTAGAGATTCTCCAGCCCAACTCTGTGGTCAACGTCTGCCAGAGGGTCGTGGTATAGAGAAAGCCCTCCTCAGAAGATTTTAAGACTCAGGCAGAATCTTACGGTGAGATACAGCCTATCAGTTAGTCTGGACCTAAGGTATAAGAGGGAGTATAGCATCTCTTCTTTTGTTCTGATGCTTCGTTTGTCTTTATGATTGTTTGGTTTTAATCCATTCAACTGTTTCCCATAGTACTCAGAAATTGTTTTTCACACAATTATTATTTTCTCGTTTTCTTCTTCATAGCAGAAAACCGGAGGAAAACGTATGGGAATTGTTCCAGACAAAAACTAGAACTTAGTAAGCAAGCTCAACATTCAGAAGCGGAAAGTAATAACAGAGAGAAGCCCTACAAATGCAATGTATCTGGGAAATGTTTTTCTCAAAATATGACACTTGTGCCTTGCAAGAGGCTCCATTCTGGAAAAAAACATTTTAACTGTGAAATTTCTAGGAAATGTTTTGATTATAAATTGAACAGTGTGAACCACCAAGAAGCTCACACTATGCAGAAACCATACAAATGCTGGACGTGTAGGAAATGCTTTGCATACAGTTCATTACTTATGGCACATTTGAAAGTGCACAGAGCCATTGTGAGCCACTGGATAAACCACACAGGAGAAAAACCTTACAGATGTCTGGAGTGTGGAAAATGTTTTACTCAAAAAGCATGGCTTGAGGTACATCGGAGGGTGCATGCAGGCAAGAGGCCCTACAAATATCAGCAGTATGGGAAAGGTTTTGCTCAAAAAGCAGACCTTGTGAAGCACCAGAAAGTCCACACAAGCAAGAAACCATATAAATGTGGTGCGAGTGGCAAATGTTTTGACAACAGTTTGCATCTTGTGAGCCACCAGAGATTGCATACAAGTGAGAAATCCTACAAATGTCAAAAGTGCAGAAAATATTTTACTGAGAAAACCAACCTTGTGAAGCACCTGCAAATCCATGAAGGAAAGAAACCATACAAATGCCAGGAATGCAGAAAAGCTTTTGCTCAAAAAGCAAACCTCATGAAGCATCAGCAAGTCAACACAGGAGAGAAACTGTACAAATGCCAGCAATATGGGAACTGCCTTGTTCAAGTGTCACAACTTGAGAATCACAGAAGAAACCACACAGGAGAGATATCATACAAATGCCAGCAGTGTGGGAAATGTTTTACTCGGATGTCAGTCCTTCTGAATCATCAGAGAGTTCACACAGGAGAGAAACCATTCCAATGTCAGCAGTCTGGGAATTGTTTTGCTCAGACATCATCCCTTGAGAAACATCAGAGTGTCCACAAAGGAGAGAAGCCATACAAATGCCAGCAGTGTGGGAAATGTTTTGCTGACAAGTCAGTTCTTGTGAGACATCATAGAGTCCACACAGGAGAAAAACCATACAAATGCCAGCAGTGTGGGAAGTGTTTTGCTCGGAATTCACAGCTTCGAATACATCAGAGAGTCCATACAGGAGAGAAACCATACCAATGCCAGCAGTGTGGGAAATGTTTTGCTCAGACATCATCCCTTGCGAAACATCATATTCTTCACACAGGAGAGAAACCATACAAATGTCAGCAGTGTGGGAAATGTTTTGCTCATAAGTCAGAACTTGTATCCCATCTCAGAAGCCACACAGAAGAGAAACCATACACATGCCAGCAGTGTGGGAAATGTTTTGCTCACAAGTCAGAACTTGTCATTCATCAGAGAGTTCACACTGGAGGGAAACCATACAAATGCCAGGAGTGTGGGAAATGTTTTCCTAACTGTTCAAAACTTTTGAGACACCAGAAAGTCCACACTGGAGAGAAACCATACCAATGCCAGGAGTGTGGGAAATGTTTTACTCAGAAGTCACATCTTATTATTCATCAGAGAGTCCACACAGGAGAGAAACCATTCAGGTGCCAGCAGTGTGGGAAATGTTTTGCTCACAAATCAGCCCTTGTAATTCATGGGAGAGTTCACACAGGAGAGAAACCATACAAGTGCCAGCAGTGTGGGAAATGTTTTACTCAGACATCAAGTCTTGGGAAACATCAGAGACTCCACTCAGGGGAGAAACCAGACACATGTAAGCAATGTGGGAGACGATTTCCTCGTAAGTCAGCTCTTGTGATGCATCAGAAAGTCCATGCAGCAGAGACGCATACAAATGCCAGCAGTGTAGGAAATATTTTGCTGACAAGTCAGTCCTTGTGGTTCATCAGAATACCCCACACAGGAGAGAAACTATACTAATGCCAGCAGTGTGAATGTTTTGTTCACAAGTTAGCTCTTGTGAGGCATCAGAGAGTCAACACGGGAGGAATCATACACATACCAGCAGTGTGGGGAATTTTTTCCTCAAATGTCACACTTGGTATTCCATCAGAGAGTACACACAGGAGAGAAACCATACACATGCCAATAGTATGGGATTTTTTTCCAAACCACACACCTTGTATTACATCAGAGAATCCACACAGGAAAGAGATCATAGAAATGCAAGCAGTGTGGGAAATTTTTTGTTCAGAAGTCATTCTTTGAAAAATGTCAGCGTCCACAAAGGAACGAAACCCTATACATGTCAGCATTGTGGGAATGGCTTTGCTCACGAGTTACAGCTTCAGAGTCACTTGAGGGTCCACACAGTAGAGAAACCATACAAATGCCTAATGAGAGGAAATTGTTTTGCTTGAACTTCACATCTTTTGAAGAATTAGAGAATCCACAAAGGAGAGAAATTATTCAGTTGTCATATTTGAAATATTTTCCTCAAAATTCACACCTTTTCAGGTATGAGGGACTTCATATGGAGAGATATAAACCACAGGACTATGGGAAATGTTTTTCTGAAAATTCACACCTATTCAGGCATGAAGAAGTCCAAATTAAAGAGAAACCATTGAAATACCAGTAGTGTGGAAAATGTTTGTTTGGAGAGACAACCTTCACACATCTTGATTGTTTCTTGAAATGCCCTATTAAAATCGCATTTGATTCTATTTATGTTTCAAACCTTGTAATTCTAAATATTTTGCATTTGGGGTTTGATCCTCTGTTGGGGGCAGGCAGACAGGGTGCATTTATTTGCTACCCAAATGGTTACTTGATCAAGTGTTGTTCTGTTATTGTTTTGTTGGAAACACAATTATTTCTCCAGGTGTGAAGCCTGCACAGGTATGTATCATGCATAGTCTCTGCTTCAACCTTCAAGCTTGTACAAGAAGGTGCCAAGTTTGAAGAGGATTGGGGTTAATCATCAGCTACAGTTGAGGAGTGTGAAGATTGTCTCATCCTCTTGTTCCTCTTCCTCCTTGGTGATTCTTTCTCTTTTTGCTAAGACCCTATGATTGTGAAGGGAGGAAGGGAGAGTAACTGATCTTATTGTTGGCTGCCTCTGTCCTGCAGTAAGAACAACAGCAATTTGGTATAGGGCACTGGGCAAAAGCCAAAACAGAATGCAACCAGTCAGAACAGGCCATTTCTGAAGCCAAAAACATTGGACTATGTTAGACACTTGAGAACAATATTTTGCAAGGGAAACTATAGTCTTTTCCCCCCTCAATCATCATTGTTCAGTTACACTATTCCCTTTTTCAGCAATTTATCACTATCATTCATCAAGACTTTACAATTAGACAATATATATGCTGGAATTACACTGTTTTGGTATAGTATTTTTTTAAAAATAAAATACACGACATCATATTGAACCTTGTCTCCTGTTTTGTTTCATTCCAAGGTCATTGCTTGATATCATATATGCATTAATATAATATATCTTAATCTCGAGAGCCACCATGGTGCAGACATTTGAGCATAGGACCAGGGCTCTGGAGAGTGGGTTTTGATTCCTTACTCTGCCATGGAAACTCACTGGGTGAACTTAAGCAAGTCACACCCTCTCACTGCCAGAAAGTCCTGTGATAGGATTACATTAGGGTCACCATAGGTTGGAAACAACTTGAGGACACACAACAACAACAACAATCTTGAATCTTGTATATCTCCAAATTTCTGTCCAGTTAGTTGGAACTCACTTTTTGTATGATTTTCTCTGTTTTTCTGTTACCTAATACATTACAGTATTCCTTCTAAATTTTATGTGTGCAGTCATACATTAGCCGGACCATGGCTGATGAATTGACTGGGACAATTATATGGTCCTGAACATTTTCCTGGAGAATTCCTTCTAGGTGGTAGAAACAATGGATCCATTGATTTTCAAACATGCACCTGGCAAGGTGGAGCAGATGTGATCCATTAAGCCAATGTTAGCTTGCTTGGCAGGGTAATCCTAGGTTGGATATATAACTGCTGGCAGAGTATTTCTAGATCATTCCCTGCAAGAAAAAAGGCTGGTTTTCTGTGCCCACTTTGGTTGGATGAGTACTTAAACTTTTTAAACTGTGAGCCAGTTCTTTGGGTCACTAGGGGTCAGAGCTAGAGGCCTAATTCTATATAACTGCTGATGGAGGTGCGCACATTTTAAAAAATCTTTTCTAGTCAAGGAAGTTTTGGAGTACAGAAGAGAAAGTGACCTGGTAACAGTATTTGAGGAGTTCCTTTTTAATTTTTCACTTTTTCTTATTCTTTTTCCTTAAGGGGCTTGTGGGGACTTGTGCTCAGAGGAATTGAGTCAAAGACTTGCCTCCGGAAGTTGCTAGTAGCCAGGAGCTCTCTAGATAACTATAGGCCTAGTTGATTGAGCTTGCTAAAAGAGCTTGGGGATAAATGCTAAACCAACAGGGGTTCTTTGTCCTGGTATTTAGCAGGTGAAGCCCACAGTCTTGTTTAAGTGCCTCCTTAAGACTTCTCAGTATGGACACTGAGGGACATGCAGTCACCTGCAACACTTGTGGGATGTTTGCGTTCTTGCCGAAGGATGTGGGGAACTTCACTTGCACCAACTGCAAGTTGGTAGCCCTCCTAGGAGAGAAAGTACAGCAGCTGGAGGCCCAGGAATCTGCACTTCAGTATCTTAGCGAGCAAGAGGTTTCCCTTGACAGAACAGATCGGATGGTCTTGGATGGGAAACACACAGAGGAAGTTCCTGGAGAGGAGGACAACACTTCAGATGCAAGAAAGTAGATGGTTGGAGGAATATCGCACACAGTAGTAGGGAAAACAGGGATCGTTCTGTGAGCGTACAGCTACAGAATCGATTTGAATCTAGTATCATGGAAGATGAGGAAGAGCAACAG